>NC_081165.1:7599661-7795445 GCF_012432095.1 Onychostoma macrolepis | reverse complement strand
ATTACCAGAGCTGGACGCTGCTTCAACTCTTGGATTCTTTCTAATCCTAACCCAAAACCTACCCATTTTACCCCTTATGGAGACAACTTCACCATCCCTAAACCTACCCATTTTACCCCTTATGGAGACACCTTCACCATCCCTAAACCTACCCGTTTTACCCCCCAGACACATAACTTTACCCCTATCCAACCTAAACCTACTCTTTCTACCCCGAATAAATTACCCAAACAAATTTTATCCATAAATATTAATAAATACCTAAAACCTACCCTTAGTAGGGAGGTTGGATTAATAAATAATACCTATAAAAACATTAATAAATAACACTTATAATTAAAAAATAATACTCATTCATACATTTAAAAATCTCACTATCTGTGGCTCAATAATAAAAAGACCAAGTTTATCGGTTGTGGGGTGGTGGGCTCATGCCGTGGGGGCGGGCCTCAGCCGAGGCGAGAGCGGCCAGAAGGAGTACGAAGGACTGCGCATTTACCAGAGCTGGACGCTGCTTCAACTCTTGGATTCTTTCTAATCCTAACCCTAACCTATAAAAAACCTTAATAAATAACACCTATAATTAAAAATAATACTCGTTCATACATTTAAAAATCTCACTATCTGTGGTTCAATAATAAAAAGGCCAAGTACATCGGTTACAGTGTGGTGGGCTTAGGCCGTGGGGAGGGCCTCGGCCGAGGCGAGAGAGCGGCCAGAAGGAGTACGAAGGACTGAGCATTAACCAGAGCTGGACGCTGTTTCAGCTCTTGGATTTTTTCTAATCCTAACCCTAACCCCCCAGACACATAACTTTACCCCTATCCAACCTAAACCTACTCTTTCTACCCCGAATAAATTACCTGAACAAATTTTATCCATAAATATTAATTAAAACCTACCCTTAGGAGGGAGGTTGGATTAATAAATAATACCTATAAAAACATTAATAGGTAACACTTATAATTAAAAATAATACTCATTCATACATTTAAAAATCTCACTATCTGTGGCTCAATAGTAAAAAGACCAAGTTTATCGGTTATGGGGTGGTGGGCTCATGCCGTGGGGGCGGGCCTCGGCCAAGGCGAGAGAGCGGCCAGAAGGAGAACGAAGGACTGCGCATTTACCAGAGCTGGACGCTGCTTCAGCTCTTGGATTCTTTCTAATCCTAACTTTACCCCTATCCAACCTAAACCTACTCTTTCTACACCGAATAAATTGCTTGGAGAAATTTTATCCATAAATATTAATAAATACCTAAAACCTACCCTTAATAGGGGGGTTGGATTAATAAATAATACCTATAAAAACCTTAATAAATAACAGTTATAATTAAAAAATAATACTCGTTCACACATTTAAAAATCTCACTATCTGTGGCTCAATAATAAAAAGACGAAGTATATCGGTGATGGTGTGGTGGGCTTAGGCCGTGGGGGAGGGCCTCGGCCGGGCGAGAGTGGCCAGAAGGAGTATTGAAGGACTGAGCATTAACCAGAGCTGGACGCTGCTTCAGCTCTTTGATTCTTTCTAATCCTAACTATGCAAAGAACATCTTTAATGGTTTTCATCTCTTATCCAAACACTTAAACTTTACTAATTCGGCAGCAACACACACACCGACTAAGCCTACCTCACACACACCTCGGCAACACAGACCTCGGCATATACCCTGCATTAAAATACAATCATAAATCGTTCACATTTTCATCATCAACATCATCATCATCAGATATGCACACATATATATATATATATATATATATATGTATATATGTATATATGTGTATATATATGTGTGTGTGTGTATATATGTGTATAGAAAGACTTATATGTTTGCAGCACAACAATCATTTAGGCCACACTGACCTATACGATGTACTCCTGGATAAAAATACAATGAGACGTTATTCAAACAAGTAACAGTTATATTCATTATCTATATCTACTGGATGACAATGTAAATAGCATGTGTTAAAAAGTGTAAAGGATTCAAATAAGTACGTAGAATAAGTCAATTAAATCATTTCATAGAATTATCTCACAAATGCTTATAGATCATTCAAATCATTTGAAACATTACATTGAAGTGGACTGTGACCTTTGACCTGTACTTCTAATACTTACCAGACTCTATCTATCTGGACATAATAACGGTCACTCTGGACCTGAAAGATGACAGCTTCCTGAATCCAGTGATACCACTTACATGTACGTCGGGCCTACGCTTCACCAGATATGCCCAGGTAAGCTTTAGCCAATCAGATGCAATATTATAATGAGGGTGGAATTAATGAGGATGAAAGTCGTTTTTACCTATATACCTAGTTGCAAGTTAACCCCAAGATAACCTTTAACCCTTAAACCCTCTAACCATAGCCCTCAAAACCCAAAAGTTTATCTTCTAAGCCTGGACAGTTATAAGATTGAAATCCACCCATTTCCGTTGAAAGGTTTTAGAAACAATTAAACAAAAAATAGAAATATGACATCAAAGGAAAACATTATAATGTTAAAGAAAAAATTAAATAAATACAACAACAGTAGAATACTTTTTATTAAGAGTGCGTAAGTCGCCATCTCCTGGACGAAACTGTGAATAGCATGTGTTAAAAACTGTTCCGGATTGAAGAACGTTAGCAGAAAATCATAATATGGAAGATGCTGTCAGACTGATGACTTCACTCACAGACAGTCCATCCTTCAGCTGTGTCCAGCTGTTTATTGAACTGTTTTCATTTATTTTGATCTATCTATCCATCTGTCTATCTAATAAAACTTTTCAAGGCCACACATATGGACTCTAAAGGGCAGCACAAACACAAAACACAACCAGCCAGACACAAAAACTATGCAAAGAACATGTTCAAAATTGACTGCTACATTATTCATTAAAATTTCTGGTTAATGCACATCAGTTACAGTACCATGAACTAACATAAAGATTTTTTTACCAACACAAATAAATATAGTAAAACATGTTGTTCATACTTAGTTTGTTAGTTTTGAATTAACTAATGTTAAAAACTATGTTCTTGAACTATACTAGTTAACATGAATAATAATGACATAATATTTAATGTTAATTAATGTTAAGTTAAAAATGTATTAATACATTATTAAAATTTAAAGTTGTATCTTAACATTAGTTTATGTTCTGTGAATTAACATAAAATTAATATTTTTAATGTTAGTGTTAACTAGTTCGTTAATTAATGTAATAACTTATGTTAACCAAAGAGACCTTAATGTAAATTGTAACCAATACTTTTTATATTCTATAACTATTAAAAAAATAAAATAAATGAAAAATAAAAACATTTATTTATATATATATATATATATATATATATGTATATGTTTTTATTTTTCATTTATTTTTATATATATATATATATATATATATATAACCCTAACCCCTGAGCATGATACATTTTGAAACATTACATTGAAGTGGACTGTGACCTTTGACCTGTACTTCTAATACTTACCAGACTCTATCTATCTGGACATAATAACGGCCACTCTGGACCTGAAAGATGACAGCTTCCTGAATCCAGTGATACCACTTACATGTACGCCGGGCCTACGCTTCACCAGATATGCCCAAGTAAGCTTTAGCCAATCAGATGCAATATTATAATGAGGGTAGAATTAATGAGGATGAAAGTCATTTTTGCCTATATATCTAACCCTAACCCCCTGAGAGCACTCAGAACCAACAGAAGCCCTACAACCTCAACCAAAAAAAAAAAAAAAATTAACTAATTGTTATTGTATCCAAATCAACTGAGTACCACTGACATTCTCAGTTGTCCATATGGAAAACTTTGGGTGAAAGCTTTGATAATTCAATCTTGCAGGACTGTACTAACCCAATTAAAGTACGCGTTTGTTTCCATGATGGTGAGTTTTCAAAAAATCAAAAAAGTGTAAATCGAAGTGTTGAAAGATTTGAAAAGAACAGTAGAAATCATGCTTTTTGTATTAAAATTCGACCAGGAAGTAAAAACCAGGAAGAGCAGGGGATTGTGGGATTGAACAGGTTACTCACCATGAATGAGACAAGTGTTCCAAAGAATGGGGTTCCACAGCCCAGCTTCACCTATTACAGCCTAGGAGTTTTTGCAGTCAGCGGTTTTCCTCTAAGGATAACGTCGGTCTGATTCTTGCAATTATTCTAGGGGTAATAACTGGTAGAAGCTTAATGTACATCCGCAATCACTGGATTTTTCATTCCCTAACCCTTTGATGTAAAAACCTAAGGTACACAACCACTAGTTCTTTAAACCCTATTTGGGATTTTTTACATCAACAGAAATATATTCTTGGACTCCTGGAAGCTGAAGTTTGGTGGCCAGTTGATGTCCATGGGCCGTGCACAAATCGTGATTGGGCTTCGGCCCGATCACTGGATTTTTCATCCCCTAATCCTAACAAAGACATATTCTTGGATCCCTGGAAACTGAGGATTGGTGGCCAGATGCTGTACCAGGACCGTGCACAACCGTAATTGGACTTTGTTCTGATTATTGGATATTCAAACCCTAATTTTTGTAGTGTGCGGACAAATTCAGCTACCTATTGAACTAAAACTTTCTTCTTTTTGTTCTACGCACCTGAGAACTTTTTGTTTGTTCTGAGCGCACACAATTCCTACTTGATGTAAAAATATTAAAAACAAGTTTAAAACGACTCGTTTATTTTTGAAGCACAACAAATGTGATATTGTGTGATTTGGCATGTGTGTGAGGACACGACAACTTAGAAACAGCATATATATGGCTGCTGTAGAGAATTCCAGGCATTTTGTGTCCAGAGCTCGCCTGAAGAAGGATCAGAAAATCCAAAACGTCACACAAAGGCCTGGATACACATTTTTAGGCCTCCATCATGAGTCTGGGTGATGTAGAGAGCCACAAAAAAATGTATTTCCTTCATCTACACTGAGATGACGTTCACTGCTTTTTTTCTTTGAGGAAATGTGCAGAACAGCACACACATAAACCTACCAAACACTATTTGCTGTGCAAACCTAAGAAACACAACCACTAGTTCTCTAAACCCTATTTGAGATTTTTTACATCAACAGAAATATATTCTTGGACCCCTGGAAGCTGAGGATTGGTGGCCAGTTGTTGTTCAAGGACCGTGCACAACCGTAATTGGGCTTTGTCCCAATTACTGGATTTTCATCCCCTAACCGTTTTATCTACATTTAATCTCGTTTAATAAACCTTTTAGAAATAAAAGTTAACATTCATAAATGAAAGTTAAACACAGGTTAAACAATGCAGAAAAGTTGATATTTAGAACAACAAAAAATCAATGCAGATACATTAGACATTCAAATGATCACACAGAATTTACTTTTTTTTAAACATACTTCAAACGATAAAATACCATGTGAGAGAGTTTACGAGACTATATTTAAATTTACATTTATGCATTTAGCAGACAAAGTGACTTACAGTGTATTCAACAATACATAGTTATTGTACACTATTTCTTTCACTCATTCACTGTGTGTGTTACACAGAGACACTGAAGAGTTATAATAAAGTCTAAATCCAGCATGTAGAGGTTCAGTGAATGTTGTATTGAATGTGTGTAAGTGTGTGAGTGAGTTTGTGTCAGAGACGCTGTAGAAGGACAGAGTGCCGGCCGACCAGTCCACATACACTCCTACTCTATTAGAGAGAGGTGAAGAGACATCTATATCTGTTTTATTCTTATTGTGCCGTACAGTGAACCTATAATCGGAGCAGTACAGGCTCCATGATCTTATATTGAATCCAAACCAACTGTCATGACTCCTTTCTTTCCTGCTGATGGTTTTATATGACACTGATATATAAACATCTGATCCACTCCATTTAACCTCCCAGTAACAGCGTCCAGTCAGACTCTCTCGACACAAAATCTGAGGATCATTATCAAATCTGTCTGGATGATCAGGATACGACTGAGACTTTTTCACACGTGTGATATTTCTGTTCTCTTCAGAAAGTATGAGTTCAGTGTTTGCTGTGTTTAGATCCAGTGTGACATCACAGACCCCTGAAAACAAGACAAATTTATAACACAATAAAACAACAATCACTAAATCAATCTCTGTGTGTTTTTGTTTTTATACATTGTGGGATGCAAATGTCCTCACAATGATAGGAAAAGTCTTACACACTTACATTGTACAAACTGAATATTCAACATACTAAATGTTTATTTGAAGATGTAAAAAATGCAGAAAGTTTTCTGTGATAGTTAGGTTTAGTGTGAGGGTTAGGGGAAGGTGAACTGGAGAACTGGCCCCCCGACTGAGAATGGAGAAAAAAACCTTGGGAGAAACCAGGCTGTCACAGATGGAGTTTTGGTTCCTTGCCGCTGTCGCCTCTGGTTTGCTTAGTTGGGGACAAGAATAAAGAAAACAAACAGGGTGTGCTCTCTGTCTTCGTCTCCGCGAACTGTTTTTAGAAACGCGTCACTAAAATGAACTAACTCAGCAAATACTCAACACAGAGACATGAGAAATATATCTATAGAAAACTTGAAGTGTCTACTTTGAAATGAAGCAAGTCTTATCGAAAACAAACATTCTGTGATGAAGTAATCCGTATGAAACCAACACGATGTTCAATCTTTCCCGTCTGACTCATCTCTAATGTGACCCCGCCCCCGCGCGACTCGCGCTGTTCATATGTAAATAGCCACGTGGTAAGTGCGCGCGTGCAAACGCCCAACACAAACAAAGAGTGAAGAGAAGCATCGCGGCTTCTGTTCGTTTCTGGAAGAAGACGCGCTGAGTAAAGGCAGGATTTCCCTCGAAAGAAGAACACGATTTCATCCAGCAGAGGAGATGAGTAAGTAATGTTTCTTTTTTACATTAGTTAACGTTTTATTGTGACATAAACTTGAACAGATTTACTAACAGTTAGCTGGGGTTTCCCCCAAACGACAACATGATGAATGCTACGCGTCTAAGAATGTTTAGACCATGTTTATTATTAATACTGTTCACAAATAGATTTTAATAGCATGCTAAACAATAATAATTAGTTTCTCAGATATAAAATATAATTTTTTATAGTACATCCTTTTATTGTACAAAGCATGCTTGAGTCTGTGGCTACAGAATCATATCATAGACTACTATAAAATCATACATACTAGACTATATGACTACAAAATCATAGTTGGGTTTTTCCCAAAATATAATTCCTGACTACAATGTTTGAAATCGTGTAAAACATTTTGAATATGATAGGCAGTTCATTGTATTTAAATTTCTTACAGCTATGATGTTTTCATGCTCTATATAAAACAATAAAAGTAATATGAGTGTACACTGTAACATGATGAATGCTACGAGTCTAAGTATGTTTAGTACATGTTTATTATTAATAGCCTACTCTGTTCAGAAATAGATTTTAATAACGTGCTAAACAATAATAATTAGTTTCTCAGATATAAGATTTCTTTCTCTTTTTTATGATAGTGATATATATGATATTTATGATATATATACAGATGTTCCTGATATTAACATGCTCACAAATGTTTTTTTGTTTGTATTTTATTGAATCAGATACCAGCACCAGATGAATCCTGATGTCTCTTCAAACTGTTTTCCTCTGAGAGCGCTGTACCAACATCAGATGTTCAACTACACTGATATTCTATGTTAAAACAAGCTCCTTTTCTACTGATTGTTTTTTTCTTCTTGAATCCATGGAAAGAAGTAGAAACACTTAAATAACACACGTAAATATCAGGTATAATTTACTTGTTTCACTTGTTGAACAGAATCTGTTGCAGGAATGACTCAGTTCACGTCTCTGTGGTTAGATCAGTGTGCACAATAATGTGTCTTTGACCTTCATTATGTATGTTTTGATTATACTGTGTTGTAAATAAAATACAAATAATTTGAAAAACCCTTTTTTTCAATCTCCTCACATTCTCTCTTACCTGCCTCACAGTCACACTGATGGGCCATTAGGGGCCATTAGGGGAGGGCCCTTTGTCTCTCAGGTGAGACTCACTTAATATTCATGGCCATTGCCACTCCCTCGCATATAGACCCTCTGACAAAACATGTCTTGAAAATTTTAAATCAATATATTGTTTTCTGTGAATGAGTAAGCAGAATGATTTTCACATAATTTTGAAGTAAATATTCTAGCCTACAAGACTGATTACTCAAAAGTCTTGTTCAGGACTATTTAGTGTGGGTTTTATGGCCTTATTTCAGCTACATTTTTTCCCCCAAAACTTACAAACCACGCATAATATTTTTTTTCTAAAAAATGCAAACATGTACATCCATCTTGGTCACATATTATTGTAGCACAGTTTGTGCTAAATACAAAAAAAATTACATGTTGGTCAATAGTATGTTTTAAGTAGATGAAATAAGCACAAATATCAGGGCATGTCAAAACATCTCAAGGGCCCCAAAATGACCTCAGACCCCAGAGGGTTAAATGCATGGCGCAAGAATGCGTCATATTGAGGGTAAATGACGAACTACAGAGCTGGCAAGATTGACTGAAGAGGAGTGGACGCCTCGTGAGGCTCTGCTAATATTGTACATTTAGGTTTATTATTGCTGCCTAAAATCAATGGACATTTTAAAGATCTCTTTCAGAACAAAGCAGCCAACAAGGTATTTGTCATGCACTGTATATTCAACGTGATGAAAGCGTCATCTTGTATCTGGTCTATTTTTATATGATGTTGTATGCTTTGTGGATGTATTCATACTTGTGTTTGTTTACAGTTCTTATGGCATAGACACTACAAGTTTAAGAAATAAATGCTCGTTTGAAAGAATGACTTGTGTCTGTGGTGTTGGGAAAGAGTTAGGGTAAGAACCCACCTGCTTAACACAGGTAGGAGAGACAATGAGACCGTCGTGGGTAACAATGTGGCGAGGTTCCAGCATATCAAAAAAAGGCAAGGCGCATTACTCATTGACGGCATAGCGATTGCAAGCTACGGTGAATAGACTGTTGAAAGTGCAACATTTCAAACTGAAGTCATTAAAGGAACAGTTCACCCCAGAAATTAAATTAGCCTATATTTTACTCACCTTCAAGCTGTCACAGGTGTATATGACCTTCTTCTTTAAGCAGACCACAATCAGGGTTATATTGAATAATATCCTGGCTCTTTCCATTTTGGTAATGGTAGTGGATAACACAAAATTAACTATAATCTATGGCTTCCCTCATACATAGGGTCAGAGGTCAGCCTTCAGCTGGAACTCGACTCTCTCATGAATGCGCATAATGCCGTTGCCAGAAGCCATAGATTATAGTTAATTTTTTAAATATAAGTATTTGTTACAAAAACACATCATTCCGCGTCAGAAGACTTGTGTTAACCCCTGGAGCTGTATGGACTATTTTTATGAGGAACATGTGTGCCTTTTGAAGCTTCAAAAACATGTCCGCAATCTACTACCATTACCACGCTGGGAAGAGCCAGGATATTATTCAATACAACTTTGATTGTGGTCCGCTTAAAGAAGAATGTCATATACGCCTGGGAAAGCTTGAGGGTGATATAGGCAGATTTAATTTCTGGGGTGAACTATTCCTTTAAGTGCTCTGCCTCAAGCATCAAGTTAACCCTCTGGGGTCTGGTTTTTGGGGCCCTGGAGAACTTTTGACATGCCCTGACATTTGTGCTTTTTTCAGTTGCTTATAAACATATAAATGGCTAAAGTCTAATAACACTGTATCAGCAGAAACCGGGCTACGATAATATGTGAGCAGCATGTATGTACATGATTGTGTTTTTGAGAAAGCAACGTTTCTGCGTGGTTAGTGAAATACTGATTTTTTTAAATCACTTGAATAAGGCCATAAAACACATACCGAACATTTGTTCACAAGACTTTTGAGAACATCTTTTCAACCAGATGATCCAACGGTAGCTGCAAGGATCTCAGGTTGCCTGGCGGACATCTCGGCATGGATGAAAGAACATCACCTCCAGCTCAACCTGGCAAAGACTGAGCTTCTTGTCTTTCCTGCCGCTCCAACTCTACAGCATGACATCACGATCCAGTTAGGTTCATCAACAATTACCCCATCAACCAAGACAAGATGGCGCCGCAGATGGCAGCCATGGTTTGTCGCTGCTTGGTACTTGTTCTTTTTTTGTTTGTTTGTCCTGTCTTAAGCAACTTTTTCCCGATCAGCTTTACCAGAAACGAACTCCTGGACATCAGAAACGGCACACCAAATAACTCTCTGCCAACATTTGAGCATTCAGACCTTTTACTGGACATTTTAATCGGAGGAGCTGCGTTCCTATACAAGCGCTCCAGCCGGCGCAGGCGAGGGAAGCGCGCGCGCTCGTGAAACTCCGACAGCGCGGGTTTAGGACTCCGCTGCCGAGCATTCATCTGGCGAATCTCCGCTCCCTGGCAAATAAATCAGACGAACTACAACTCCTCACCCGCACAAACAAGGACTTTTAAACTCCGCTGCGCTTTGCTTCACGGAAACCTGGCTGAACGGAGCCATCCCGGACAGCGCGCTTCATCTAACGGGCTTCCAGCTGTTCAGAGCAGACGCGTCACCGAGTCCTCGGGAAAACGAGAGGCGGTGGATTATGTTTTATATCAACGAAGGCTGGTGTACAGGCGTGACAGTTTTAAAGAAGATGTGCTGCCCAAATTTGGAAGCTCTCTTTATTAACTGCAAGCCTTTTTATTCACCGCGGAGTTTTCCTCGTTTATTCTGGTGAGTGTGTACATTCCTCCTGACGCCAGCGTGAGCGCGCTAGAACTGCTGGCCGATCAAATCACACACAGAGCAGCGTTATCCGGACTCTTTCATCATCATTCTCGGTGATTTTAATAAAGCTAATCTCACCCGTGAACTGCCTAAATATAGACAGCACATCACATGCCCCACCAGAGACAGAAATATACTGGACCACTGCTACACTGTCTTAAAGGATGCATATCACTCTGTCCCCGTGCAGCGCTGGGACTCTCTGATCACTGTTTGGTTCATCTCCTACCAGCCTACAGGCAGAAACTCAAATCTGCTAAGCCTGTAGTAAAAACTGTAAAGAGATGGACTTCTGAAGCAGAGCAGGTTTTACAGGCCTGCTTCGAACTTACTGATTGGAGTGTTTTGAGGCTGCAGCTACTGATCTGGACGAGCTCACTGACACCGTGACGTCCTACATCAGTTTCTGTGAGGACATGTGTGTACCCACCAGGACTTATTTAACATTTAACAATGACAAACCTTGGTTCAGTGCAAAACTCAAACAGCTTCGCCAGGCCAAAGAGGACGCCTACAGGAGTGGGGACAAAGCCTTGTACAAACAGGCCAAATACACACTGAATAGGAAATAAGAGTAGCAAAATTAAACTACTCTGGAAAGCTAAAAACAGCTTTCAAGCAATGACTCTACATCAGTGTGGAAAGGCCTGAAAGCCATCACCAGCTACAAGACCCCATCCCCCAGCACTGAGGCCAATCAACAACTGGCTGAAGACCTGAACGAGTTTTACTGCAGGTTTGAAAAGACTGGTCTGACACCTCACACCCGCTCCGACTGTCTCACAGCACAGCCATTCACACCCTCACCCTCCCTCCCCCCTACTGTTAATCAGCCTGTACTCAAGATCTGTGAAGATGATGTATGCAAAGTCTTCAGAAAGCAGAAGATAAGGAAAGCCAAAGGCCCAGACGGTGTCTCTCCAGCCTGCCTCAAAGCCTGTGCTGTCCAGCTATCATCCATCTTCACATTGATCTTCAACAGATCACTGGAGCTGTGTGAAGTCCCCTCCTGCTTCAAATGTTCCACCATCATCCCTGTACCCAAGAAACCAAAAATCACAGGACTTAATGACTACAGACCTGTTGCCTTAACGTCTGTGGTCATGAAGTCATTTGAGAGACTGGTGTTAGCCCACATGAAGGACATTACTGGACCCTTGCTGGACCCCCTACAGTTTGCTTACCGAGCAAACAGATCTGTGGATGATGCAGTTAATATGGGACTGCACTACATCCTGCAACATCTGGACAAACCAGGGACTTATGCAAGGATCTTGTTTGTGGACTTCAGCTCCGCTTTCAACACCATCATCCCAGACACCCTTCAGAACAAGCTGACTCAGCTCTCTGTGCCCACCTCCATCTGTCAGTGGATCACCAGCTTCCTGACAGACAGGCAGCAGCTAGTGAGGCTGGGAAAACACACATCCAGCACCCGCACCATCAGCACTGGAGCTCCTCAGGGCTGCGTTCTCTCCCCACTACTCTTCTCCCTCTACACAAATGACTGCACCTCTAAAGACCCCTCTGTCAAACTCCTGAAGTTTGCAGACGACACCACAGTCATCGGCCTCATCCAGGACGGCGACGAGTCTGCTTACAGACAAGAGGTTGAGCAGCTGGCTGTCTGGTGCAGTCACAACAACCTGGAGCTGAACACGCTCAAAACTGTGGAGATGATAGTGGACTTCAGGAGAAACCCCCCTCCTCTCCCCCCACTCACCATCATGAACAGCACTGTGGCTGCAGTGGAGTCATTCAGGTTCCTGGGCACCACCATCTCTCAGGACCTGAAGTGGGACAATCACATTGACTCCATCGTGAAAAAGGCCCAGCAGAGGTTGTACTTCCTTCGTCAGCTGAAAAAGTTCAACCTGCCACAGGAGCTGCTGAAACAGTTTTATTCAGCTGTTATTGAGTCGGTTCTGTGCTCCTCCATAACTGTCTGGTTTGGGTCAGCCAGCAAATCAGATTTAAGAAGACTTCAACGGACTGTTAGGACAGCAGAAAAGATCATTGGTGTGCACCTGCCCAGCCTTCAGGACTTGTACAACTCCAGAGTGAAGAAACGGGCAGGTAACATCATCAAAGACCCCTCTCACCCCGGACACAACCTGTTTGCACTTCTCCCTTCAGGCAGACGCTACAGATCTCTGTGCACTAGAACATCTAGGCATAAAAACAGTTTTTTCCCCCATGCCATCTCCAGCTTAAATAGCTAACACGTGGATCATTACCTGTGTTCTGTAATTCATTCTGGAATTCATTCTCCATCTTTAATTATTGCCTCCCTCTCAAGTATAATGTAAATACACATACATATGTTTATCTATACAGCTGTATATAGAGTAAATAATGCACAAATCTGTACATAAATCTACTGTTCCAGATTCATACTTATTATTATTATGATTATCATCCATTGTTAAGTCTTACTATTTAAATGTTTTTTTTCTGTTCTCATGTCAGATGTGTATTTATGTATGTATGTATGTATGTATGTATGTACCAGGAGCACCTTAAAACCACAACAAATTCCTCGTGTGTTTGCGCACACCTGGCGAATAAAGCTAATTCTGATTCTGATTCTGATTCTGAACTTCGGTCAGAAATCTTGGTGTAATCTTTGATGACCAGCTGACCTTCAAAGACCACATTGCAAAGACTGCTCGATCTTGCAGGTTTGCACTACACAACATCAGAAAGATCAGGCCCTTTCTGACGGAGCATGTTGCACAACTTCTTGTCCAGGCCCTTGTCATTTCTAGGCTGGACTACTGCATTGCTCTTCTGGCTGGACTTCCATCAAACACAGTCAAACCTCTACAAATGATTCAGAATGCGGCGGCACGACTGGTCTTCAAGGAACCCAAAAGAGCCCATGTTACACCTCTCTTTATCTCATTGCATTGGCTACCAATCGCAGCTCGCATCAAGTTCAAGACACTGATGCTTGCTCATAGAACAACCACAGGCTCAGCACCCGCCTACATGCACTCACTATTAAGAATCTACATCCCCTCCAGAAGTCTGAGATCTGCTAGTGAGCGACGCCTCGTGGTACCATCACAAAGAGGCTCAAAATCACTCTCCAGAACATTCTCGTTCACCATTCCTGGCTGGTGGAATGATCTTCCCACCCATATTCGGAGTACTGGATCCCTGTCAATCTTCAAGCAACAGCTGAAAACTCATCTCTTTCGACACTACTTAACTTCAACCTACACATAAAAAAAAAAAAAAAAAAAAACTCTTTCTCCTTATTTATTCCTTCCCTTGCTAGCTTGTACTTATTTAAACAATGCCTGAGACTTGGTGTTACAAGCACTTCATTTGTCGGATTGCCTCTTCAAGATGAATCGCTTCATGTGTTCCCCAAATTGCGAGTGCAGTTAAACAGTTTATTAGGAACAAACAAACAAATAAACACCACAAAAGTCAAGACATCGTGGCTGCAATATCCAAAACAGTGGCAGGAAACTTGAACGCAGGAAAATGGGAGACAGCAGAAACTGCACGAGAAAACAAATGGACGTGAGTAACACATTGATCGGACAAAGACATGGTGACAGTGTATATGTGTATATATATATATATGTTCATTTTATTGACGCGTTTCTAAAAGCAGTTCGCAGAGACAGTGTAGACTGAGAGTGCACCCTGTTTATTTTCTATATTTTACAAAAGCACAAAGTTATGTTGATATGGTGAGCATAGACAAATAAAAGTAGACCCTTCAAGTGATGTATTACTTTTATGTGTCCGATCAAAAGTGACAGAGCATTTTAAGTTCATTTCTCTGTCATTGGAAAATATGCAAGTGCTCCCACCTGTGTCTTTGCTGACCCCAGGCAGTTAAAGTGGCGTGAGAAGTGATTTTGACTTAGAAAAAGGGCGATGCAATAAAAAAGATCGGTAACACCTTCTATGAAGCCTGTATTTATAATACATTATAAAGGTATTCTTAAGGCATTATAATGAATGCATAATGCATTATAAATAACTTTATAATATGTTGTATCATCTCATGAATATTCATAACAATTTTAACCCCCTGTGGTCGAAGCCCGCACCAGTGCGGTCTGTCTCATATTTTCTTCATGACCGCAAAAAGAACTAAAAATGCTCCGTCAGTTTTGATCGTACAGATAAGAATAAGGTATCGTTTGAAACTGCAAAGGGTCTACTTTTATTTCTGTATAGTCATAATAACAACAAAACAATGTGCTTTTCTAAAATAAAGGAAATAAACAGGGTGCGTTCTCTGCTGGCTCTGTCTCTGTCACCTCTCTTCACAGACACGTAAATAAAACAACATGAATCTCCGCGAATACTTGTCTCAAATACATGAGAAATATGTGTAGAAAGCTTTAAATATCTATTTTTTTAAATAAACCAATTCAAATTGAAAATCTCTTTTCATGTAAAACGTATGAAAGTAAGGAGTGGTACGGATTCTCCTGCATCAACTCATTATAGCTAATGTGATCCCGCCTCCCACTGAGCACGCTGTTCATATGGAAATGAACTGAGGTGAGCCAGGTCACGTACACACCCCCGAGAAATGGCATAAATGACAAGCTTCATCATAGAATTTACTTACTTTTTCTGTGCATTTGGATGATGCACGCTACACGGGTGAATAAGCACTTTGGATGTTGCTCAGCTATTTATAAAATGCTACATATTTTTGGTTAGGGTTATATTTCCAGACTAAAATCAGTCGGTATTCAGAGTAAAATTGGTTGAAATATGAAATATGTCTTACCGGCTACTTTTAGTTTTAAATGTTGTAATAAGCGGGAACACCTATAAACTATGCTATATAAACATAAATATGATATTATACTATGATATCCCTTACAAAAATTAACCATGGTTTTACTATAGTAAAAGTGTGGTAGGCTATATGTTTTTGGCAGATTGAATAGACTACCATTTCTATGGTGTTTAATTAGTAAAACCATGGTTATTTTTAATAAGGAATATAACCAGCTAAGCTTGTTTTCGCGAATATCTGCTCTATGAATCTTCCTGTATGGGTTTATAGAAATTGTACTTTTGTTATGCCTATGATAATATTATTTGTGGTTGATAGTGTTACAATACAGTTTCTTTGTTATTGGCATTCTATTTTCTCATCAAGCATGCATATACTAAGGTAAGTTGAATAATAAATGCTAACAATTGTTTACAACATTATTTTAGGACTGTGAATACACCACTCTCGCCTTCACCGCATCTCACACAGGAAGGGGACACAGGTCTCGTTCAGTTTTCATCTCCATTCAGAATCTTATAGAGTAAGTGTGTATTCACTATTTCAACACAAATATATATATATAAATATATATATATATATATATATATATATATATATATATATATATAGTCACTGTTTGCTCTGTCTTTATCAGATCATTGTGGTACTCATGTCCATTTATTTTCTCATGCAGTTTCTGCTGTCTCCCGTTGTCCTGCATTCAATTTCCTGCCACTGTTTTGGATATTTTTGGATATTGCACCCACAACATCTTGACTCTTGTGTTGTTTGTTGGTTTGTTCCTAATAAACTGTTTAACTGCACTCGCAAGTGAATCTCAAGTTATTTTGCATGATAGTTAAATATATTCTAAAATAAATTGCAAACAATAAAGAAATACATTTCTTTTTTCCTCACATTCTTTCTTGTAGAAATTCCCTCTCAGTCACATACCTGTCGGAATGGCTCATTATGCAGCTCATTATGTGGGCCTTTGTCTTCTCAGGTGTGAGTCACAGCATTATCCAAGATAGTTCACGCCCTCTCGCATAGACCTTTTCTACTCAAAAAGTGACTTACAAAAATTTAAATCAATATATTGTTTTCTGTGAGTGAGTAAAAGATGATTTTCACATCATTTTGAAGCAAAAACTCCAGGCTACAAGATCCAGTTCTCAAAAGTCTTGTGAACAAATGTTCTGTATGTTTTTTTATGGCCTTATTTCAGTGACCTTAAAAATTTTTGTTTTTCACTAACCACGCATAAACGTTGCTTTCTCAAAACCACAATCATGTACATAAATGCTGCTAACATATTATTGTAGCTATTATTGTAGCCCAGTTTGTGCTGATTACAGTGTTATTAGACTTTAGCCATTTATGTTTATAAGCAACTGAAAAAAGCACAAATGTTAGGGCATGTCAAAACTTCTCCAGGCCCCCAAAATCAGACCCCAGACGCTTAACTTGATGCTTGAGGCAGAGCACTTAAAGGAATAGTTCACCCTAGAAATTAAATCTGCCTATATCACCCTCAAGCCCTCAGAGGGTTAATGTATTATAATAATTACTTATATGTGGTTATAGCTTTTAAGAGTATGAGGATTTATAACACAATGAACACGATCCATCTGCTTAAGTTACAATGGATTATATTTCTCAGTTATAATGTATTATGTCTCATATCTTGCCACGTTACTTATGTTACTTTAAAGCAGACAAAGACCACTTATAAGTAATAATAATAACAATAATATATATATATTTTTTTCTCTCAAACAGCCATAAGATCAGATATCAGATGAAATGAATGTGTAATATGACACTTTTTTTTTTTATAATATCAGTTTGATTTTTTTTGATGGCACCCTTTAGACAGCTGTTGATAACTAACTCTGCAACTACATGTCAACTAGCAGTCATGAGTGTTACAAATCCTGTGCCTGCCCTTCTGCTCACTCTCCATAAGAGGTCGCTCATTTATCAGATTGACTGTTACACTTACACTGTACTTCAGTTCCCACAATCCATTACACTCATTACACGCAGCTGCAGCCAATCACATGCTTACACCTGGTTCTGATCCCACAGCTGATTCCCATTGCACCCCTTATTTAAGCCATGGATTTCCTCAGTCAGATCGCCGGGTACTGTATAGCGTTTATCCTAGCGATAGCTACTCTACGGAGCCCTCTTAGTTGTCATAGCCTTGCCTTGCCTTGCCTTGCCTTGCCTGATTTCTTGTGTTTTGATTCCTGCCCGTGTTTCCTGGATTAACCCTTTGCTTTGCCGTTCGGACTCTGTTTGCACCTCTCTTGGATTATAGCTCGTATACCTGGATTATCTCTCTGCCTTGCCCCATTGGATATTGTTCGCCGATCGTAGACCCACGCTTGCCCTAGGATTACTCTTTGTCTTGCCTATGTTGTACCTGTTTGCCATTGTTCGACCCTGCCTGTTTTTATGACCATGTCTTTAAATAAAAGCCTGCAAATGGATCTGCACGTGTCACGTCTCGTCAGCCCCGTAACAGAATACTCGGCCACACAAGGATCCAGCGGCTTTTTATGTGGATATTGGCCAGGTATGGACACTGCAAGACTGTTATTAACCCTCGAGCAGGGATTGTGATCGCTCGAGGATTATGTACAAGAGTATTTAGATCTCGCCTATTTTTCTGAGCTGCTTTCCTGTAGCTCAAATAGTAGAGCATGGCGCTAGCAACGCCAAGATCATGGGTTTGATTCCCAGGGAAAGCAAGAGCTGATAAAATGTAAAAAAAAACTGTAACTTGAATGCAATGTAAGTCGCTTTGGATAAAAGCATCTGCTAAATGCATAAATGTAAAATGTAAATGTAAATCTGCCGGACTGTGTGCTCATAGACTTCTTTTGCGAGGGCATTAACCAGCTGCTCAAATCATGACTAATTCGTGAGGGTCCCCGTTTGTCTTTAAGAAATTTTATGGACTTTGCTTTACTGTCTGTTAGCTCTTTGTTTACTGTGGGTGTCGCGGAAGAGGAATGCGACGCCGCACTCATTCGTGACATGACGGCCGCACTAGATCACGCTCACGAAATGGCGGCAACAACAGAACCTGATCGCAAAATGGCGGACACAACAGCACCCCGTTATGTCACAGCTGATCTTCGTGAGTCCAGTCAAGTCACAGCTGATCTTCACGAGCCGAGTCAAGTCACCGCTGATCTTCACGAGCCGAGTCAAGTCACAGCTGATCTTCACGAGCCGAGTCAAATCACAGTTGATCATCACAAGTCTCATCACGTCACAGCTGATCGTCCAGAGTCACGTCACGTCTCCGCTGACCTTCCAAAGTCACGTCACGCCTCCGCTGACCTTCCAGAGTCTCGTCACGTCTCCGCTGACACATCCAGATATTCAAGGTCAGTTCCTCGTAATCCTAGTCTGATATCTAGTGTGAGGGATGCACTGCTGGTGTCTGCACGCGCAGCTGGTATCCCCAAACCGCTTCCACTATGATGTCTCCAGAGGTCAGCTGATGCTGCAGAACCTCTTGAGGTAGTGGCGCCCGCTACTGTGTTCCCCGAAGCAATGGAGGCCGCTGCAGTCTCTCCAGAGGTGGCGGTGCATGCTGCAGAACCTTTCGAAGCAGCGGTGTTTGCTTCAGCTCCCTGCGAGGTGGTGGCGCCCAACAATACACTTACAGCCTGTCATGTAGCGGTCAGAGGAGCTGTTGCTGAGCTCCCCCTGTTTCCTGATGGTACTGCTGTAGAACTTCCAGAGGTGGCAGCATCTGCTGCAGAACCTCCAGAGGTGTCAGTGGTATCAGCCTATGAATTCTTGTCCTGTGCTGTTACTGCCATGAAGGCCGTCTGCGAATCCTTGCTCTGTCCTGTCACGGCTGAGGAGGCCGACACTGAACTTTTGCCCTGTCCTGTCCCGGCTAAGTAGGCCGACACAGAACTTTTGCCCTGTCCTTTCATGGCTAAGGAGGCCGTCACTGAACTTTTTCCCTGTCCTGTCACGGCTAAGGAGGCCGTCACTGAACTTTTGCCCTGTCCTATCACGGCCAAGGAGGCCGTCTGTGAACTCTCGTCCTGTTCTGAATCAGGTTTTGAATTGTCTGTCTGTCCCATTTCCCCTAATGAGTCTAATTTTGAACTGCCTGTCTGTCCAGCCACTGTCAGTAAGTCAAGTCTTAAACTGTCTTCCTGTCCAGTTCCAGTAAATGTCTGTCAGCCCAGTTACCCTCAAGGAGTCTGTTTTTGAACTGTCTGTTTTGCACATTTCTGTCACTAAACTATCTGCTTCTGTGTCTGTCTATGCCCCAGATTTTGAGTTACCTATCAGTCCTGCCCCAGTCAATGCATTTGTTTATGAACTGTCGTTCTGTCCAGTCCTACTCAGTGAACCTATTGATGATTTTTTTGTGTTCCCTGCCTCAGTCCCGGAGCCCCCAGTGAATACACTGCCTGTGTTGTCTGTCTCTGCTCTCTCTAGGCCCCAGTCCCTGCCATGGTCCATAGTTCCTCCTGCTCTGGTCTGGTGGTCTTCTGCTCCGCTGTGGGGGTCTTCTGTCCTCCCACTGTTCCGCCTCCACTCCACCACCCTCCTGGATTGTCTAGGAGGGTCTGGAAGCCGCTCTTTGGGGGGGGGCTTAATTAATCCTGCCCTTCACACACACACACACACACACACACTCACTCAGCTGATTGCACTGATCACACAGCTTACATACACCATGGACTTACTTGCACAGATGGCCAAGTATTGAAATGCGTATAGCTCTCTTCAAGCGCTAGCTGCCTTACCATGCCATTCTGTGTCTGTTTTATCACCAGTATTGTTCTGCGTTTATCACTCATCAGTGATAGCTGCTTTACTGAGTCTAGTCTCTTGTTCTAGTTAGTTTGGCATTTCGTGTTGCCTTGTTTCCTGTTCCCTCATTCCTGCCTGTGTTTTTTGGATTAACCCTTGCCCTACCATTCGGACTCTGTTTGCACCTCGCTTGGACTATTGCCCGTGTACCTAGATTATCTCTCTCTGCCTTGCCCTGTTGGATATTGTTCGCTGATCGAAGACCCACGCTCTGTGTCTTGCCCATGCCATACCTGTTTGCCATTGCCTGTTTCGACCCTGCCTATATTTGTGACCATGTCTTTGAATAAAATCCTGCAGATGGATCCGCACGCCTCAAGTCTCGTTGTTGCCATAACAATAAGGGATTTCCTGGGTCTCACTTGTGAAACAGACATTACAGTACATGAGTGTTAGGGTTAACCCTACTCCATAATGCTCACTTTATCTCATTTTGATTAAAAATAGAAAAATAATACTAAAGTACTTTGTAATGCAGTAACTTGAGTAGTTTTTCAGCAAACTACTTTTTTACTCTTACTTGAGTCATATTATTTTTCAGTACTTTTACTTAAGTACAATTTCTTAGTACTCTTTCCACCACTGCTCCTGAGCAAGCAAAAAAGCTCCTGAATAATACTGAATAGAGCTTATATAGGAATGCCATGATAGGTGTCATATTCCTATAGGTACATGTGATCAGCTGAGAGTCAGCTGATGCAAGCTTGACACACGTGAATTGCCAGAACTAATGCTATACGCTTAATTTCTTGTTTTAAAATTGAAGTCGGTTTAAGGTTTATACAAGTTTAAGTGTTGATACAGGGTTGAATGAAATATTTAAGTCTGTGTTAAGTCTTACAGTTATTATAGAATTAACATAGTTCATCCCCTCTTCTGACTATTCACATTTAGGCCCATTTTAGTTTCCATTTACACATAGCCTTGCAAGCATAATTTAGGGTGAATCCCATTTCTCTGTCTTACCGCTTCCCCTTCCCCTACCCCTTCGTCTTACCCCTAGCCCTTGTCCCTCGAAACCGAGTGGTAAGCGCTAGGGGTGAAAACATACCCCTATGATAGTAGTATCCTCATCCTATCTAAGGTAGTATCCTCACAATTATATTCCTTCCTAGAGAAAAATGATATCTGTGAGGAATTCCAGTCAGGATTTAGATCGTATCATAGTACTGAGACTGCTCTCATTAGAGTTACAAATGACCTGCTTCTATCATCTGATCATGGTTGTATCTCTTTATTAGTTCTACTAGATCTTAGCGCTGCGTTCGACACTATCGACCACAACGTTCTTTTGAATAGACTAGAAAACTTTGTTGGCATTAGTGGAAGCGCCTTAGCATGGTTCAAATCGTACTTATCTGACCGCCATCAGTTCGTAGCAGTGAATGAAGAGGTATCATATCGATCACAAGTGCAGTATGGAGTACCTCAAGGCTCAGTACTAGGGCCGTTACTTTTCACGCTTTACATGTTACCCTTGGGAGATATTATCAGGAGACATGGTGTTAGCTTTCACTGTTATGCTGATGATACTCAGCTCTATATTTCTTCGCGGCCTGGTGAAACACACCAAATTGAGAAACTAACGGAATGCATAGTCGATATAAAAAACTGGATGACGAGTAATTTTTTACTGCTAAATTCTGAAAAAACAGAGGTGTTAATTATCGGACCTAAAAACCCCACATGTAATAACTTAGAACATTATCTAACACTTGATGGCTGCTCTGTCAATTCTTCTTCATCAGTCAGGAACCTAGGTGTGCTGTTTGATAGCAATCTTTCATTTGAAAGCCATGTTTCTAGCATCTGTAAAACTGCATTTTTCATCTCAAAAGCATATCTAAATTGCGACCAATGCTCTCAACGTCAAATGCAGAAATGTTAATTCATGCGTTTATGACCTCAAGGTTAGACTATTGTAATGCTTTATTGGGTGGTTGTTCTGCGCTTGATCAA
Organism: Onychostoma macrolepis; assembly: GCF_012432095.1. Lineage (NCBI taxonomy): Eukaryota > Metazoa > Chordata > Actinopteri > Cypriniformes > Cyprinidae > Onychostoma > Onychostoma macrolepis. The sequence goes on along the minus strand of NC_081165.1, from coordinate 7,773,053 downwards.
CAAACTACAGTTAGTCAAAATGCAGCAGCTAGAGTCCTTACTAGAACCAGGAAATATGACCATATTAGCTCGGTTCTGTCAACACTGCATTGGCTCCCTATCAAACATCGGATAGATTTTAAAATCTTGTTAATTACTTATAAAGCCCTGAATGGTTTAGCTCCTCAGTACTTGAGCGAGCTCTTATCACATTATAGTCCTCCACGTCCAATGCGTTCTCAAAACTCTGGCCGTTTGATAATACCTAGAATATCAAAATCGACTGCGGGCGGCAGATCCTATTCCTATTTAGCACCCAAACTCTGGAACAATCTACCTAACACTGTTCTAGTTTAAATCTAGATTAAAGACCCATCTCTTTAGCCTGGCTTACACATAACACACTAATACGCTTCAATTATTCAAATCCGTTAAAGGATTGTTAGGCTGCATTAATTAGATCAACCGGAACCGGGAACACTCCCCATAACACACAATGTACTCGTTACATCGTAAGTAGAATGGCATCTACGCTAATATTTGTCTGTTTCTTTCCTATTCTGTTTCTCAGTCCGTATCCGGTCAGATGGTGGATCAGCACCAAGAGATGATGTCTACAGCCCTGATCGTCAGCGGAGACCAGGACACCCAGATGACCCCCAGATGAGCCCCAGAGACATATCCCCAGTGAAAACCTCGATTGAATACAATAAAACTAAAAAAATATAACTAAAATATAATAAAATAAATAACTACATAATACTATTATTGTTAGAAATTACAACAAAATTCAAATAGAAATATAAACTTTTGAACTGCGGGTTTCGTCTGGTCAGAGGAGAACTGGCCCCGACTGAGCCTGGTTTCTCCCAAGGTTTTCTCCATTCTGTCACAGAGGAGTTTTGGTTCCTTGCGCTGTCGCCTCTGGCTTGCTCAGTTGGGGACACTTAATTTCTAGCGTTTATCGCCGATTTGATTGCGCAGATAATATTTAAACTAAACTGAGCTAGACAATGACATCTCTGAATTCAATAATGAAATGCCTTTAACTGAAAATTGAAAATTGAGTGTTTAATCTTATCATTATACATTACTGACACTCTATCCTCCAATTTGATACTGTTAAGTGCTTTGACACAATCTGTATTGTTAAAAGCGCTATATAAATAAAGGTAACTTGACTTGACTTGACTATGAAATGAGACACCACTTGGTTACGGTTACGTCGTCATACACCGTCGCTAGCTGGCTGCTACATCACCAGAGCCGACAAGTGTTGATCACAAACTTTGGATCGTTTTACAAACTTGTTAAAACTGTAGACATGCATGGAGTCCATTCAAGGCTAGTCTGCGGGACTGTTGTGCAAATCAGCAATGTAACGTTAGTGTAGCAAACTAGCGATTTTTTAAAACGTTTCAATTAAGAACATGGTTGCAAATATATACAGTGGGGCAAAAAAGTATTTAGTCAGCCACCAATTGTGCAAGTTCTCCCACTTAAAAAGATGAAAGAGGCCTGTAATTTTCATCATAGGTATACCTCAACTATGAGAGACAAAATGAGAAAAAAAAATCCAGAAAATCACATTGTAGAATTTTTAAATAATTAATTGGTAAATTCCTCGGTAAAATAAGTATTTGGTCACCTACAAACAAGCAAGATTTCTGGCTCTCACAGACCTGTAACTTCTTCTTTAAGAGGCTCCTCTGTCCTCCACTCGTTACCTGTATTAATGGTATCGGTTTGAACTCGTTATCAGTATAAAAGACACCTGTCCACAACCTCAAACAGTCCAACTCCAAATTCCACCATGGCCAAGACCAAAGAGCTGTCAAAGGACACAGAAACAAAATTGTAGACCTGCACCAGGCTGGGAAGACTGAATCTGCAATAGGTTACCAGCTTGGTGTGAAAAAAATCAACTGTGGGAGCAATTATTAGAAAATGGAAGACATACAAGACCACTGATAATCTCCCTCGATCTGGGGCTCCACGCAAGATCTCACCCCGTGGGGTCAAAATGATCACAAGAACTGTGAGCAAAAATCCCAGAACCACACGGGGGGACCTAGTGAATGACCTGCAGAGAGCTGGGACCAAAGTAACAAAGCTACCATCAGTAACACACTACGCCGCCAGGGACTCAAATCCTGCAGTTCCAGACGTGTCCCCCTGCTTAAGCCAGTACATGTCCAGGCCCATCTGAAGTTTGCTAGAGAGCATTTGGATGATCCAGAAGAGGATTGAAAGTTGAGTTTTTACTTTTTGGTAAAAACTCAACTTGTCGTGTTTGGAGGAGAAAGAATGCTGAGTTGCATCCAAAGAACACCATACCTACTGTGAAGCATGGGGGTGGAAACATCATGCTTTGGGGCTGTTTTTCTGCAAAGGGACCAGGACGACTGATCCGTGTAAACGAAAGAATGAATGGGGCCATGTATTGTGAGACTTGTGAAAACCTCCTTCCATCAACAAGGGCATTGAAGATGAAACGTGGCTGGGTCTTTCAGCATGACAATGATCCCAAACACACCGCCCGGGCAATGAAGGAGTGGCTTCGTAAGAAGCATTTCAAGGTCCTGGAGTGGCCTAGCCAGTCTCCAGATCTCAACCCCATCAAAAGTTGAAAGTCCGTGTTGCCCAGCGACAGCCCCAAAACATTACTGCTCTAGAGGAGATCTGCATGGAGGAATGGGCCAAAATACCAGCAACAGTGTGTGAAAACCTTGTGAAGACTTACAGAAAACGTTTGACCTCTGTCATTGCCAACAAAGGGTATATAACAAACTATTGAGATGAAATTTTGTTATTGACCAAATACTTATTTTCCACCATAATTTGCAAATAAATTCTTTAAAAATCCTACAATGTGATTTTCTGGATTTGTTTTTTTTCATATTGTCTCTCATAGTTGAGGTATACCTATGATGAAAATTACAGGCCTCTCTCATCTTTTTAAGTGGGAGAACTTGCACAATTGGTGGCTGACTAAATACTTTTTTGCCCCACTGTATGTACAGGACTGTCTAGAGCACAAAACAATACTGTCGTAATTTTTAAATAAATTATTTAAGCTGAAAATACTTGAATACTTGATGATCTGGCCGCCATTGTTGCGGTTGCGCAGTGTGTTCTGGGTACCCTTGGTTTCAAGTAAGCTCGAAAATGCTTGGTTTTAAGGGTACCTACCCTTCCTTAGCCCTACCCTCGATCAAAATGAGAATTGGGATAGCCCTTACTCTCACGTGAACGCGCAAAACTAAGGGTAAGGGGTAAGACAGAGAAATGGGATTCACCCTTAGTCTTAGTGGCTACATTCATGCATTCCACTCTATACATTATTTTATGCATTAATCTTATTTGCCAAGAAAATACTAAATCACCTGCTCAGCCTGAAGTTACAAACCCCAAATCTGCAGAAGTAGAAAAGCTGTGAAGTGAGAAAACTTGAACCCTAACTGAAAAGGGAAGACAACTTCAAGAAGAAAGGATAAAAGCTCTTCAGAGGCAATACAGAATCATTTATGAGAAGTGGAAGTCTAATGTGAGAATAAGCAAGGAAATATTGTCTGATGAGACCTTCCAAGATTAATTAAATGAGCTAATTGAGAACATAGAAAATGCCTATTCTGAAGTAAAGGTTGTCTGTGAAGAGTTACGTCGAGTGCAAACTCCTGAAACAGATCTGTTACGCAGAGTTAACACTTGCATATCGCTTTCAGAATTTATTATTCAAAGAGCACAAAGACACCTTGAAGGATGTGCACCAGATGAGGAGAAAGAACCTTGGCCCTTGGCCTGATGTGGGATCAATCATAGCTTCAACAAGCTCTGTATCAAGATTATTGTCCCACCGATCAAAATGTAGTTCAGCTCACTCTAGTTTCACTCTGCAAAAAGAAATGAGTCTGTGGCTAAAGTGGCTTCATCTCAGGAAGTTTTGGCTGTGTTAGAGAAACAGGAGAGGAAAATAGCAGAATTTCAAAGGCTAGAGGTTGAAAGCAGGCAAAACTGTTGAGGGATTCTGTCTGCTAGGGACCGAAGCGACATATGACTCTGCCTAGCAGCTGTTGGAACAAGGACTTGGAGACCCATTCATAATAAGGAAGTTCATCAAAGACAAGCAGCAAGGATGACCAAAGATAAGCTCTAAAGTTGGTTGTGAACTACGGGAGTTTACAGATTTCCTCAAGAGCTGTGCAACTGCAATGCCCCTCCTTAAGACATTGGAAATTCATAATGATTGCATCGAGAATAAAAAAAATCCTGATGAGGCTGCCATATTGCTCATTGGCCCAATGGAACTGTAAGGTGATGGAAGCCAGACAAACAAAAACTGATTATCCACAATTCAAAGAGTTTGTAGACTTCCTGTCAAAGGAAGTGGATCTCGCTTGCAATCCTATATCTTCGCCACAGGCGCTCAAAGGTGTCGAAAGCATGAAACCAAAACATTTGGCAAACCAACCTATTCAAACAAAGACACTGTACACAAACACAACACAGAGCAGTACCTCACCATGCCCCTTTTGTAAAAGAACAGGACTTAGTTCTTAATGACTTAGCCAAGTGTAATAGGTTTGGCGAGAAGACATTGGGAGAAGCTTTGATTTAGGTGTTTGCAGGCTGGTCATCATTCAAGAAGATGTGATAACAGGAGCACATGCGAAAGGTGTCAGAAAAGACATCCTACATGCTTACTTTGAGTCTGGGGCCGGCAGGAATTGTAGGTGGGGGGAATGATTGTACAGTGCTCTCTCCACCCTCAATACCACAACTGAGGTGCCCTTGAGCAAGGCACCGAACCCCCAACTGCTCCCTGGGTGCTGCACCATAAATGGCTGCCCACTGCTCTGGGTGTGTGTGCACTTTGGATGGGTTAAATGCAGAGCACAAATTCCGAGTATGGGTCACTTCACTTTCACTCTTTACACGAGAGTTCGTTCCTGTGAATAGGCCACATATCCAAACTTCAGAAACAGCTCATAAATAGCCTCATCTGAAACAGTTGTCAGACAAAATTACATCATTGTGAGGTAGGCCTTTTAATTGGCTACAACTGCCAGAAAGCCCTTCTTCCCAAGGAGATCATGTCTGGGGAGGAAAAATCAGCCATATGCGCAACAGATTTTGGCTGGAGCATGGTCGGCTGTTCATACCTAGCTAATAATTACTCTGATGCAATTGGAATCAGCCACATAACCTTAGTGTGACAAGTTATGCCTGATGTAAAGTCTGTTGTATCAACCTGAAAAGAGAAGTGCACTTTCTGTGCAGAACTCATCTCAAGGAAATTATTCCAACAGACATTAAGCTCTCGAATCCGACTTCATTGATCATAGCAGAGACGATAACCCATTTTCTCAGGAAGACATTCTTTTCTTGTCTAAGGTAAAAGAAGGTATAAGGCAAAAGGAAAATGGCCACTATACGCTTCCACTTTCTTTCAAGACAGACAAACCTAATCTCCCAGACAATTAGCAATCGGTGGTCCATAGACTTTATTAATTAGAGCAACGCCTGAAATGAGACAACAATATCACAATAATTATGTCAACTTCATGAACATAATAATTACTTGAGGAGATCCTGAGAGAGTTCCACCTCATGAACTTGATATCCAACCAGCCTGGTATGTTCCACACCACCATAATGTGCAACGCTGAATGAATGAATCAATTTCACATTGCAAAGGAACACCAAGAGTATCTAATATTTCTCTGGTGGGACGGAGGCACTTTGGATTCCAAGCCCTCTGTGTATTGGATGAAGGTACATCTTAATTTCTAGCGATTATCATCGATTTGATTGCACAGATACTATTTAAACTAAACTGAGCCAGACAATGACATCTCTGAATTCAATAATGAAATGCCTTTAACTGAAAATTGAGAAAATTGAGTGTTTAATCTTATCATTATACATTACTGACACTCTATCCTCCAATTTGATACTGTTAAGTGCTTTGACACAATCTGTATTGTTAAAAGCGCTATATAAATAAAGGTGACTTGACTTGACATGACATCTGTTTGGAGCAATGTCATCCCCCAGCTGCTCCAACTTTGGCCTTAAATAGAAATGACCGACCCTGAGCTTCGGAAGGCCCAAGTTTTCACAGCCAAGACAAAGGTAGTGAATCCAATGGTAAACCGCTTAACTAAATTTTCTGACTGGTCTAGAGTAGTAAGAGCTGTTGCCAGGCACAAGAGGTTCATTAGAGAGTTCAGGTGAGTTCAGGAAAGAATGAACAAAACTACTAGTCTAGAAGAAATAAGGGTAGTGGAAATCATCATTATTAAGCTGGTGCAAGAAGATGCCTTCTCTGAAGACATTAAAAGAATCAAGCTTCAGAAAAGTGACACCCTGAACTAGCGTAATAATTTACAGCAGTTAAAGCCTTCTTGACCTGTAACAGATGCCTTCATGAATTCGTATAGAACGTTCATTGCTATCAGAGGGCCTGTAAGGCAGTTAAGATGTGAAGAACACAGAGACATGGGAGTTATATCTACAGAAAGCTTGAAGTGTCTACTTTTAAGTAAGTCAAAAACAAATATTCTGTGATGAAGTAATCCTTATGAAACCAACACGATGTTCAATCTTTCCCGTCTAACTCATTTTCTCTAATGCAATCCCGCCCCCTTGCGGCTTGCGCCGTTCATATGTAAATATCCACGTGAGACACGCGCACGTGTAAATGCCCAACACAAACAAAGAGTGAGGAGATCATTCATTGCGGCTACTGTTCGTTTCTGTAAGACGACGTGCTGCGTAAAGGCAGGATTTCCCTCAAAAGAAGAACAAGATTTCATCCAGTAGAGGAGATCAGTCTGATGAGTAAGTAATGTTTCTTTTTGCATTAGTTAACGTGTTATTGTGACATAAACTTGAACACATTTACTAGCAGTTAGTTGGGTTTTTCTCAAACTACAACATGATGAATGCTACGCGTCTAAGAATGTTTAGACCATGTTTATTATTAATACTCTGTTCACAAATATATTTTAATAGCGTGCTAAACAATAACAATTAGTTTCTCAGATATAAAATATCCTTTTTTTATTGTACAAAGTAGGCTACGTCCTTTTATAGTACAAAGCATTTGTGAGACTATGGCTGCAGAATCATATCATAGGCTACTATAAAATCATACATACTAGGCTATCATAGTTGGGTTTTTCCCAAACTATAATTCCTGACTACAATGTTTGAAATCGAGTAAAACATTTTGAATATGAAAGGCAATTCATTGTATTTAAATTTCTTACGGTGCGATGATGTTTTCATGCTCTATATAAAACAATAAAAGTAATATGAACGTATAGGCTACTGTAACATGATCAATGCTACGAGCCTAAGTATGTTTAGAACATGTTTATTGTTAATAGCCTAGCCTACTCTGTTCAAAAATAGGCTAAAATTTGAATAACGTGCTAACAAATAATGATTAGTTTCTCAGACATAAAATGTATTTTCTTTTTTTTCTCGATAGTACAAGGCATGCGTGAGTCTATGGCTACAAAACCTATATATATATATATATATATATATATATATATATATATATACACACACAGTGTTGGGCTAGTTACTCAAAGAATGTAATATATTACTCATTACTAGTTACTCCTTTCAAAAGTAATATTGTTACTTGACTTATTACTTTCTGGCAACAGTAATTAGTTACACTACTAGTTACATTACTTTTTCTTCACGCCCCACAGAAGTTGTAACTGTGTATCTTACACATAAAATTCTTCTAGAATGTTACTAACAACATATTTCTGCCTCATCATTTGACCAAAATCCACATTGGATCGCAGTCAGAAGTTATTACAAACACTCAATAGTGATTGATTGTGACATTCAAGTGTTGTATTCATCTCATTAATTGTCATGTGTAGCTTGAAGTAATTTTTCCGTTACCCATATGCGATTAAATTTCGTTATGTATTTTACCAAATCACATGAGTTTGTAAGAAACTGTTTAATTGTCCAACAATATTTTTAATTGTATAAATATAATGTACAACATGCCGATCAGAGAGATGTAATGCCAGAGTAAAGTAAAGCCACAACTTACACAACAGATCTTTTTTTCCTGACAAAATCAATATAATGCAAAATTTCTATCTGCTGAATGTAAGCTTTTCCATATTCCAAGCTTGCCTGCTGCACTGGGGACATCACATGCATGTGCGAGTCATGAAAATTATGAAAATAAATCTAGGAATTATTTGATTGTTAGATTTTAAATCAGCGGGGTTGAGGCATCAAAAGTAATAAGTAACTAAGCTGTTTTATGGAAAGTAACTGTAATATTATTACTGAAATCTTATTAGTAATTAGTTACACTACTAGTTACTGCAAAAAGTAATATTATTACAGTAACTAAATTACTAGTAACTAGTTACTGCCCAACACTGTATATATATATACTGATGCTCCTGATATTAACATGCTCACAAATTTATTTATTTTTATTTTTTGGTTGTTTGTATTTTATTGAATCAGATACCTGCACCACAGATGAATCCTGATGACTTTCTTCAAACTGTTTTCCTCTGAGAGCGCTGTACCAACATCAGATGTTCAACTACACTGATATTCTATGGTAAAACAAGATCCTTGACTACTGATTATGTTTTTTTCTTCTTGAATCCATGGAACCGTAAAACACATAAATATCAGGTCTGATTTACTTTCACTTGTTGGACAGAATCTGAATCTGCTTTCTATTTGAATATATTTTAAAATGTAATTTATTTCTTTGATCAAAGCTACATTTTCAGCATCATTACTTCAGTTTTACTCCAAGTGTAACAATATACACTATACCATTCAAAAGCTTGGAGTCAGTATATACAGAAATTGAAACTTTTATTTAGCACAAAAGTGATGATAAAAACATTTATCATGTTACAAACGATGCTGTTCTTCTGAACTTTCTTTTCATCAAAAAAAAACCTGAAAAACCTCAGCTCTTTTCAACAATAATAATAATAATAATAATAAATGTTTTTTGAGCAGCAAATCAGAATATTAGAATGATTTCTGAAGGATCATGTGACTGGAGTAATGATGCTAAAAAGTCAGCTTTGATTGTTCCTAATAAACTATTTAATTGCACTCGCAAGTGAATCTCAAGTTATTTTGTGTGATAGCTAAATATATTCTTAATAAACTGCAAACAAAAATTATATACATTTATTTTGTCCTCATTGTTTCTTGTAACTCTTCCCTCAGTCACATACCTGCCTTGAATGGCTCATTATGAAGCTCATTATGCAGCTCATTATGCGGGCCTTTGTCTCCTCAGGTGTGAATGTGAAGGTTGACGCCTTCTCGCATAGACCCTTTCTACTCAAAAAGTGTCTTAGAAAATTTAAATCAATATATTGTTTTCTGTGAGCAAGTAACCAAGATGATTTTCATATCATTTTGAAGCAAAAACACTAGGGTACAAGATCCAGTTCTCAAAAGTGTTGTGAACAAATGTTCTGTATGTGTTTTATGGCCTTATTTCAGTGAATTCAAAATTTTAGTTTTTCACTAACCACGCATAAAGTTTCTTTCTCAAAAACACAGTCATGTACATAAATGCTGCTAACATATTATTGTAGCTCAGTTTGTGCTGTTTACAGTGTTATTAGACTTTAGCCATTTATATATTTATATTTATAAGAAACTGAAAAAAGCACAAATGTCAGGGCATGTCAAAACTTCTCCAGGCCCCCAAAACAGCGGGTAAGTGCTGTACAGGTAAAACCTCACTCCCAGATCTCAAGTGGTGCTCTACTGACTGTGGCCTTTAGCCTCCTTGTTAGAGCACCCGCCTCCCATGCCGGAGACCACGGTTCAAATCCCGCTTAGAGCGGGGCGAGTAGGACCGCAACACATACATCAATGGAAAGCTTATTTATTCAAATCTCAATTTCGAAACATTTACCCTCATGACTGGTTTTGTGGTCCAGGGTCACAAATGTTATTTGTGTAGGCTATTTTACTTTTAATTTAATTGGAAGTAGGCCAACAGCGCCCCCTACAGATTAAAACTCCTTACCGAACAGGTGTTAGGACCCGGGGGAGGCTGCCGCTGCAGGTGCTATTACTGTTTACTCTATCACACACCAAACGCGTCATTCTGTACATGCTTTCACAGATTAAATGCAGCAATCCAAAAGAGTGAATCTAATCATCATTCAGACAAAACTTTGCTTTAAGAATGAGCCACACTGCTGACGTGATCTAATCACTAGCACACCTTGAGCACATGTGAGTTTACGTATTCCACTTATCGGCAAGACATATCGGCATAATTTTTCATATCGGGCCAATGCCGATATTTACATTTAAAGCCATTATCGGCCGATTCCGATATCAGTCCGATAATATCGTGCATCCCTACTTTTAAGTACAGTCTCAGGAAACTACTAGTTTAGTAGTTTTATACAGCAAGTATACTCATAAGTTCCTCATAAGGAACTCGAGCTGCGTCGTAAGATGCTTTCGGAACGCCTTCAGCATGAGTAATGCAGTCCAAATGATGGGTGAGACATCACGGGCGGGGTGATGTAATGACCAGCTGGTATAAAAGCATGTGCGACGTGTGATGCATCAGCTTTTTGTCATTCAGCAAAGCGCTCTGTGTGTATCTGTCTGATATTATCTGTTGTGAGTCTTATTTAGTGTTGTTTATCCTCACTATTATAGGCTCCCTGATATCATTTGCATACGAGCTAAGAAGTATGTCTAAAAGATATCTACGCGATAAGGGCGAGAGCAGCTCGCAGTACCTGTTCCTCCCTGCAAGCGTTACATCACTGCAGGTGACACACACAGCTTGTGTGCGTTCTGCTTGGGAGCGGAGCATGCACATTCGGCACTTGAGGGTGCCGGCTGTCCGCATTGCGATTTTTTTTCCGGTTACTTCTCCCCGGGGAGTGGGCTTGACGTTTCGCCTTTCATTCTCCGAGGAGGGTGAATGTGAGAGCGCCGAGGCTCCGCCCCCTCAGTCGCCCCAGTATGAGGAGCTGTTAGAGGTGATGACTCGTGCTGTGGCCAAGTTAAAAATCGAGTGGCCAACCGAGGAGCAAGCTGAGCTGCAGACAAGCAGACTGAATGAACGCTTTCTGCGAGTGAAGCGATCACCTCCAACACGGAGCCTGCCGTTCTTCCCCGATCTCCACAACGAGTTGTCGAGATCGTGGGCAAGACCCTTTTCGGCCCACATCTTCATCCCCTCTTCAGATTATTACGCTAATGTGGGGGGAATGAATGATTGCGGTTATAGAACGATGCCTCGGGTGGAACAGACGCTCGTGAGCTATCTGTCCCCCGATGCTGCGTCATCTCTAAAGGCTCCGTCCTTGCCTTCCAAGCCGTTGCATACAACCTCAACACTGGTAGGCAAGGGGTAGGCGGCGGCAGGTCAGGCTGGTGCATGTCTGTACACCATATTGGTGATGACATCACGGAGCTCATGCGAACCGCTGATTTGGCTCTCCGCGCCACCAAGGAGACTGCACGTGGCATTGGGCGGTCTGTGGCAGCCCTGGTGGCAGCGGAGAAGCATCTGTGGTTGACCCTGTCCGACATCAGAGAGAAGGACAGGGTCTTACTACTGGACGCCCCGCTTGGGCCTCTTGGTCTGTTCGGCGACTGGAGTTCCAGCGGTTCTTGCCTCGTCGCCCTCCAGCTCAGGCAGCTGCTGGACGGGAGCAGCCCCAACCGCGTGCAAGCTCCTTGTAAAGGGAGGCACAGAGACAGAGCGTCGCCACTCGCGCTTCTCCGAGTCGGGACCGAGGTGGCAAGAGGCCTGCCCTTCTAGAGGCCTTCTAAGCCGAAGACAGACCTGCGAGCCATGCTTCAGGCCTTGAAGAAGTCCTGACGCCCATGGCCCAGGGCTTATGAGGGTAGCCCCCGCTGGATGGGATGGTTTTCGCCGCGGTTCCCGGTGCCTGTTCCTTGCCAGTGCCCTCAGGAGGTCGGTCTGCCAACCCTGGTGCTCCAGGGCAGAATCCAGTTCGGTTCTCCACCGCATCGATTCAACGGGGTTATTGTGTTATTGTTATACATTAGCAGGCTCTGGTAATGGAACAAGAAGTAGACACTCTCTTGAGGAAGGAGGCCATTGAGGTGGTCCCTCGCCACGAAAGAGAGTCCGGGTTCTACAGCCGGTACTTCATAGTTCCAAAGAAGTATGAGGGGTTGTGTCCGATTTTAGATCTGCGTCAGTTGAACCGCTCAGTCATGTGACTGAAGTTCAAGATGCTGATACTCAAACAGGTCTTAGATCAGGTCCGAGGACTGGTTTGTCACGATCTATCTAAAGGACACATACTTCCATGTCTCCATCCTTCCCACTCAGAGGAACTTCCTGAGATTTGCTTTCAGGGGCGAAGCTTACCAGTATTGGGTTCTTCCGTTTGGCCTAGCACTCTCATCCCACACTTTCACGAAGTGTGTGGATGCAGTGCATCCGCATACTCAATTACGGTTAAGACTGAACGCCAAGAAAAGTGTGCTTTCTCCGGCTCAGAGAAACACTTTTCTGGGCATAGTGTGGGATTCGCTCACGATGCAGGCTCGTATAACACCTGCTCGGATCAAGTCGATCCTCACCGCAGTCGCGAGGGTGAAAGAAGGCCGGTCACTCACTGTGAAGCAGTTTCAGAGACTGCTGGGTCTGATGGCAGCTGCGTCCAACGTGATACCTATTGGCCTGCTGTACATGAGACCCCTACAGTGGTGGCTCAAGACCAAGGGGTTTTCCCCGAGGCGATGCCTATGTGCCTTAGACATGTGGAGGAAGCCTTGGTTCTTGTATCAGGGCCCGGTGTTGGGAGCTCCTTGTCGCCATGTGACGCTAGCAACGGACGCGTCCCTCACTGGTTGGGGAGCGGTCATGAGTGGCCACCCTGCTCGCGGTCTGTGGAGTGATCGCCATCTCACGTGGCATATCAATCGCCTGGACATGGAAGGCACAATGGGAAGAAAAACACTGGACACGGGGACACAAGACTGACACACGTATTGTACATGTACTGTTTCACTTTAAATGCATAGATCAAGAATGCATCATATTGAGGGGAACTGATGAACTACATAGTCGACTGAAGAGAAGCGGATGCCTTGTGAGGCTCTGCTAAAATTGTACATTTAGGTTTATTATTGCTGCCTAAAAACAACGGATAGATTGAAGAACTCTTTCAGAACAAAGCAGTGAATGAGGTATTTGTCATGTACTGTATATTCAACGTGATGAAAGCAACATCTTGTCTCTGATCTATTTCTATATTATGTTGTATGCTTTGCAGATGTATTTATACCTGTGTTCATTTACAGTTCTTATGGCATAGACACTACAAGTTTAAGAAATAAACGCTTGTTTGAAAGAACGACTTGTGTCTCTGGTGTTGGGAAAGAACTAGTTTGATAGAATATACAGTTTGTACAGTATAATAATCATTACGTCAATGGAAAGACCCCACAATGCATAAAAACAAACACGTGTGTGTGTGTGTGTGTGTGTGTGTGTGTGTGTGTGTGTGTGTGTAGACTTACACTTGCGTGGTCCTGCTGTAATTCTGAACTCTTCTCCATGATCCACACTACCCACACACATAAAACACACAAACTTGATGTCATATTCTGCTCCTCTGACATACAATTAATGTCTGAATTCTTTGTATTAGTGTTGTGTGTTCATACTTGAGTTTGTTGAGTGTGTTGTTTGGATCATTGAGTCTATCAGAGAGCAGCTGAAGTGCTGAGTGTTCTGGGTGATTGTAGCTCAGGTCAAGCTCTCTCAGGTGTGACAGGTTTGAACTCAGAGCTGAAGCCAAACAACAACATCCTTCATCTGTCACCATACAACCAGATAACCTACAAATGCACACATCAACATGTCAACGCACTCTTGATTGTATCTTTGTCCATTTTTATAATACTCAAATGTTTCTTCAGTACAGAAATCAGTATATAGAGATAAACACCTCAGTGTGTGTAGTTGACAGTTGTGACTCTTGAGAGCATCAGAGATCAGCTTCACTCCTGAATCCTTCAGATCATTGTTACTCAGGTCCAGCTCTCTCAGAGAGTTTGAGGATTGTAGACATGAAGACACAACTTCACAACACTCAGCAGTCAGATTGCAACTGGCCAATCTAAACAGAGAAAGCAAGTAAGAATATAGGTGTAAGAAATATAGGTTTCTTTATTGTGGCACTACTGTATGTTCTATAGAAAGCTAGGGTTTCCAACTAATAGGGGACAGTCTTAATTTTTTATAGAAATATAAAGAACAGTATAGGAGACAAATATTGTACTGTACCAAACTCAACTTGTTTTTTAAACAATTAAATGCTGACTTGTATGTAGAAATGTTACTTACAGTAAATTTGTGGGTATTCATGTTTCACATTTTTATGAAGAGTGCAAATACAAAAGGCATTAAAGAGGCACTAAACCTCCCATCTGGCATTAAGGTAATGTAGCAGCAAGCTCCCTCTCTCTCACACACACAGACACACAGAAAGAAAGAGATTGCATTTTCATTTTTAACTTAGTAACTTTACATACGAACAGCACATTTATATAAACCTCTCTAATCTACAAGTAGACAAATACAAAACAAAATGTTGTTGTGCAATACAAAATTACTTTGATGTCTTTAATGACTTTAATGCCATGATTAGTCTGTGATTACTCAGCTCGGATCCTCAATTATAACACCCAAGTCTGCAAGGAACCTGGGGATGATGTTTGACGAACAGCTGAAATTCACCTCTCACATCGCAGCAACCACTCAAACATGCAGGTATGTGCTCTACAATATCAGGAGAATCAGACCTTTCCTGTCTGAGCATGCCTCTCAGCTTCTAGTCCAAGCTCTGGTCATATCAAGACTGGACTACTGCAATTCTCTACTGGCCGGCCTTCCTACCAATTCAGTCAAGCCACTGCAAATGATCCAGAATGCAGCAGCACGTCTGCATCACGTGTGTTTGTGTCTGTAGGTCCGTGGCCGTGTGTATGTGTTAAACAGCGACAGAACTGAATTAAGTTAAAAAAAAACAAAAAACATTTAATTAATTTCTATCATAATATTCAATAACCTCTCGGGCAGTTCTGGCCTAAAATATTCAAAGCTAGATTAAAAACATTCAGGCCTCGAGCCACGAATGAATAACCCTAGCAACACCCCTGGTTCCAACCCAACAAGGGCAAGAAGGTACAAACCCCAGTTCCAATTAAGTTGTGACATTGTATTCTGTTTTTATTTACGTTTTACACAATGACTTGCAAATACTTTTTAACCCGTATCTAATTGAATACACCACAAAGACAAGATATTTAAATGGGACCTATTATGCAAAATCCACTTTTACAAGGTGTTTGGAAATAAATGTGTGTTGGCAGTGTGTTTGTTACAGAAGCAGACTTAAGCCGGGAATCAGATTGATAACAGATGTTTATTTTAGATTGAGCAGAGCAATATGGACTGAAAGTGGTGAGTATGATATCCAGTTGACTAGGTGACTGCTGATGAGAAGTTGATCTTTGTCTTGACAGGAATACTAGGAACACGGTTCAGAGCACACACCTCACACCGGCGGAGTAACAGACTTTGGGAACAGATCACTGGAGCAGACAGACTGGGGTACACCGGAGACACAAGGCTGGAGAGAACACTGGAGGTAAGTACACAAGGAGGTAAGTAGCAGCCCAGACAGCAGTTGACTCTGTGCCGGATCCGTTTTCAAACCGGCAAATCCGTATTACAGTCACATCCGTTTCAGTGCTGTAACACGGATCCAGCCCGGGCCCGGTTTCAGTGAGCGGGAACTACTGTCGCAGAGCAGATCCGGGCCGTGTCCGAAACGAGCGCGTGTTCAGAACAGAAGACGTCAAAGATATTTGCTTTGATCAAAGCAATAAATTGTATTTTGAAGTAAATTAAAATAGAAAACCATTATTTTAAATTGTAATACTTTTTTCTGTATTTTTTATCAATGCTGGCTTGATTAGCATTTCATGGAAAGAGTAAAAAATGTGTTGTAATATACTGTTTCAATATCTTAGAAACCAATTTAAGTGGAAGGATATAGTTTTTGTTTTTAACCAATGCTTATACACAACATTCTGGTCCACACTAGTACCAGATGGTGGCGGTAATGCACCAAAAAGTTGTTTGCCAACCGCCAATAAACCTTAGTCGAAGAAGAAGACGTCAAGAAGATCGAGGCACGGACTGTACGCTGTTAAAACTTCACTAAGGTATGTCACACCGTGTGATCACACTGTTCTGTACTCGATAACTTAAAGGTTTGGTGTTTTATTGCTCCTTAGATCGGTGTTGGACCGGCGAACACTTTAGGCCTATTATCATTCAGAGGACTTGCTAACATGAAGAAAATGGTCCAGAGGTATGTAATTATACGTAATTAATGAATCTTAACTTAATTACTTAATTTAAACTTTAGTAATTTTGACTGCTTCTATTAAAATTTAATGTTTAATATTGCTGCCTGTCATGGTGGGCTAGCAATGTTAAGTGCTAACCCTCAAGGCTGCATGCATTTATTTGATCAAAAATAAAATTAAAAAAGTAATATTGTGAAATATCATTTGAATATATTTTTAAAATGTAATTTATTCCTGTGAATTTTCAGCATCATTACTGCAGTCTTCAGTGCATGATCGTTCAAAATCATTCTAACATGCTGATTTAGTGCTGGATTTTTATTGGTGCTCAGTTATCAGTAATGATTCTTCTTATTATTATTATTAGATGTAAAAAAAAAAAAAGTTTTTGCTGCTTAACATTTTCTGGAAACATTTTTGATTATTTGATGAATAGACAGTTCAAAAGAACATCATTTATTTGAAATATATTTTTTGCTTCATTATAAATGTTTTTACTTTTATCAATTTAATGCCTATTTGCTAAATAAAAACAGTCATTTCTATGAACACACACCAAACATTTGAATGGTTGTATGTCATGGTTTCTGCATATATTGAGGAGCATAATTGTTTTTCAACTGATAATAATCAGAAATGTTTCTTGAGCAGCAAATAATAATATTAGAATGATTTCTGAAGGATCATGTGACACTGAAGACTGGAGTAATGATGCTGAAAATACAGCTTTGATCACAGGAATAAATTACGTTTTACAATATATTCATAAAAAAACATATTTTAACTGATAATTACTTTTAAAATTGTAATTAAAATATAATTTATTTCTGTGATGGCAAAGCTGAATAAATAAATGCTTTTCTTTTTAACTTTTTATTCATCAATAAATCCTGAAAAAGTATCACAGGTTCCCAAAAAATTAAGCAGCACAACTGTTTCCAACATCGATAACAACGTATCAAATTAGTATATTATAATGATTTCTGAAGGATCATGTGACACTGAAGACGATTAATGATGCTGAAGATTCAGCTTTGATCGCAGAAATAAATTATATTTTGAAGTATATTAAAATAGAAAACCATTATTTTATTTCATTTCATTATTTTTAATACTTCACAATATTCTTTTTTTCTGTATTTTTGATCAAATAAATGCTGGCTTGATGAGCATAAGAGACTTATTTCAAGAACATTAAAAACAGTAATGTGTCCAAACTTTTGACCAGCCCAGTGGCCTTGACTAAGCAGGCAGAACGCTTTCAGGCACATCCTGAACGATAGAAACAGAGGGGCACTGAGGAAATATACATGTATTACATTATATTGTTTGGTATGATTTTTATTTATAAAAGCTTGGCTTTTATTTCTGTTAACGGTATGCTCCATGTTAATTGGGTAAATTAACTGAGAAATTGTCCAGCAACACTATATAACGATCTGTTTCAATTTCAGGTTCCACCTGAGAGCCGGGACTGTCAAACAGTAAGGTGAGTCCATTTATTTATTTTTTTATTTTTTTTATTTTAAGTTTTCAGTGGAGTTTGAGTTATTCAAGCTATTTGAATGCCACAATTTATAATTGAGTATTGATGATAATAAGTGCCTGATAATGTTACAACTTGTGCTGTTCAAAACATACTGTTTGTTAGGGCCGATTGAGGCTTGCAACTTTCTGGAGAAATGCTCCTTCAAATAACTTCACTCTCATCCTGAACAATATACCTGTTATAACAGTCATAGTCCTATAGCAATGCTATAGTCTGTGTGTCATTTGGGTACAAACCCTCTTTCATCTCAAGTCGGTGATTAAAGGAAGTGTGTATGACACTGATGTCCCATGCACTAATTTCCACAGTGGAGCATGTTAATAAACTGTGACTCTTATGTGTAAGGCTTAAACATTGCCTTCCTTGCTTTGTAATACTAAATGAAACAAATACATTCATAACATATGTGTGTAATATGCAATTAGTTGTGTATTTTTTTATATATAAAACAGGTGGCACAGTTTCCCCTTGCTTTTCTTCTCTGTTATATCAGTTATTATACTTTACACCTATGGACAGTAAGCAGAATGAACATTATCTTTGTTACACACAAAGCAGGTCAAAATTACTCGATTACAGGAAAATTAAAAAATGCTAACCATGGATAACATTTATGATGTGGAAAAGCATATTCAGTGCGTGCATAATTATTAGGCGATTCAATATTCTGATCATATTTTTTTAAGCACTTTTACCAATTCCAAACCACATCAATCATAATAACTACTATTAATTTTGTGTACGATCATTTTATAATTATATAATCAACAAGAACTGGAAGTGAAAAACGCTTACTGATGCTCCAGAAGGAAACACAATACATTAAGGGGGTGAAAACTTTTAAACAGAATGAAGGTGTACATTTTTCTTATTTTGCCTAAATATTTTTTTCATTTAGTACTGCCCTTCAGAAGCTACAGAAGATACTTCCCAGACAGCAAGCAGTGTCGGCCCAGATCCGGCCCACATGTGGCCCGCATCTGGCCCGCATTGATTTCACGCGGGCCAGATGTGGGCCAGATGTGGGCCGGATCTGAGCCAACACTATGTTGCTGTCTGGGTTACATGTTTCCCACAAGACAAAATAAGCTCAATTTACCCTGATCTTCAAATTCAAAAAGTTTTCACCCCTTAATGCATTATTTTTTCTTCTGGAGCATCAGTGAGTGTTTAAACCTTCTGTAATAGTTGCATATGAGTCCCTCAGTTGTCCTCAGTGTGAAAAGATGGATCTCAAAATCATACAGTCACTGCTGGAAAGTGTTAAAATACACAAAAATGCTGGAAAAGCACAGCATTTGTGGGAGCTGAAGGATTTTTCTGAAGAACAGCAGACAGTTTAACTGTTCAGAACAAACAAGGGACTCATGAGCAACTATCACTAAACAAAAACACACAGCTGTGGATCATTCAGGGAACAACACCGTATTAAGAATCAAGTGGATGTAAACAACGGGGTCATTTTTATAAATTCAACAATTTTTTTTCTCTTGTGGACAATATGTAAATGTCTTATCCCTCTTATTTTGGTAAAATAATTAACATTTTGCAGATTCTGCAAGGTGTATGTAAACTTTTGACCTTATGTGTGTGTTTGTGTATATATGTACTGTATGTATGTATGTGTGTGTGTATAATATATTTAATATATTAATATGTTAATATTAAAAAGTTATTTAATCTTTTTTTTTTTTTTTAGAGACAACGAAAAGGGGGGAACTGTCTTTAAGTTGTGGAGTCAGATGGAGGGCTCGCATTTACCTCAAAAACGGCATTGCAGAAGACTCGAACAACTAGAACCAACTCAAGCACACAATGGTGACACACATTTGTAAGACCTTTCCCTGTGATATAAAATTTCCCTGTGGTAATTATTCAGATTCTTCTCATTCTCATTGTGTAACACTGTTTTAAGCTTGTTGAATATTATGTACAGTAAGCACTAGAAGTAGAGACTTATATTACTTGGGGTAGTGTTTTAAATTAACTTTAATTTTGCTTTTGGGGGCGTGGTTATGACTCCGAACTAGGCGCACGCTTTTCTGTGAGCTCCTGGCGTTGTTCGTTTAAAATCCTGAATACCATCCTCTTTATTCACCGACACGATTTTATTTTGTTTTATTAACTCTTTGTGGTGATTTAAGAATCAAGATGCCGTCAAAAAACGGAAAGATAAGGCAAAATGGACTCTTCTCCAGCCGGGAACATGACGTTGAAGAGGATGCTAGTAGCACTAGCTCATCAGATACCATATGCAGCGTACCTCAGGGAGGGGCAACTAATGCCAACGCTTCCCAAAAGTTGGATATAATTCAAAAACTGGATCTAACGAGAAGTGATTTCGCCACAAAACTCGATGGAGTTCTAAATGCGATACAGGAGGTTAAAAGGATGTAAGAGACTTCTCTGGGCGCATGGATATGGCCAAGAGCGCATTAGCAATGTAGAAGACGGTTAATTCAGAAAAGAACAAGTTGGAAGAAGCAGCTAAGCACATTACTTTTCTTACACGCAAGCTTGACGATCTTGAAAACCGCTGGAGATCGAACCTTAGGTTGGTTAATCTGCCGAAAAGGTGGAAAATCCGGATGCAGTTGCCTTCCTGGAAAAATGGTTGCTTGAATCGCTGGGTCCCGAAACCTTCCCATCTCCGCCTATTATAGAGAGCGCACAGGCTACCTGGTAGGCCACAATCCAGTCGATCATCTCCAAGAGTGCTGATCATGAAGTTTCTGAACTTTCAAGATAAAGTCCGAGTGATGCGTTCTGCCAGGTCTAAAGGCAGAATTATGTATGGGGAACAAGAGGTCAAGTTCTTCCCGGATTTATCTGCAGAGCTGCTTCGTCAGAGGAGACGTTTGACGGTGTTAAACAGCGACTGCGATCCTTGAACATTAACTATGGTCTAGTTTACCCAGCCAAACTACGTCTGACAGTTGAGGACAGACCCGTGAGTTTGAAGACCCATCTGATGCCGAAAAGTTTCTACAGGAATACAGAGTGCAGTCGAAGCATAAAGGACTTACAGGAAAGTTTGTCAGTTTTCCCGGTTTAAAATGCCCAGCAAAATGATTAGTTTTCACGTTTGATATATATATGCCTTGTTTTCTGCTGGGTATAAGGTGGTTATTCTCACTGTTCCCGGAATGACAGTAGCCAATGTGATAGTGAATAAGAGAACTAAACGCATTGTAAATGTCTATTTTCTTTGAAAAGTTCAACTGTATAATTTGTAAAACCTTTATGAGGTGAATGCCCATAAATCTTTAGAGAGATGCCAGGAGTTTCACACAATTCCAATAAGTTTTTCCTTTTCCTTTTATCTAGTCGCTTAGTTTTATTTATCTGCTCCCTTTTTGATATTGGATCAGTATTGGGACATAACTGTATCCCAAGGTGTTAAAGTGGGGAGGGAGGGGTCAGGCTGTCTTGTTCGGGTGGACAGCTAAGGTAATTTGTTCATGGCAGGTTTTTGAGTTATTATTTTGGTCTTGTTTTTTTAATAATTACACCTTAGTCGTGCAGATCTTTTGGTTAACTTCCACATCAAAATATTATTTGATTAACATGGATGTATATAAAGATGTACAATCTAACCTAAGTTAAAGAAAATCTCACAAAACAAGCTGAAGTTCACCTCTTGGAATGTTAGGGGGATGATCAGAATGGTTAAGCTTAAACAAGTTATGACAAGGATTAAACAACTGGAATCTTCCATAGTGTTTTTACAGGAGACTCATTTACTCAAAGAAGAGCTATTGAAGGTGCAAAGAAGATGGCCTGGTCAAGTCTTGGCTTCATGTTATTCTTCTCATTCCAGAGGGGTTATGTTGTTGATTCATAAGTCCGCACCCTTTTTAGTAAATAATAGTATTACTGACAAGGCCGGTAGATATTTGATAGTACAGGGAATCTATATGAGTAAAGTTATTAATCTGGTTAATATTTATGGCCCAAATGAAGGTAACCCATCGTTTTTTGAAAATCTTTTTATATTGCTAGCCTCTCTTCCAGGTATGGTTATAATAGCAGGTGACTTTAATTGCACTCTGGACCCGCTGCTTGACCGCTCTTCGGGACTGGATAGTTCTCACTCTCAAAGCAGGAAAAAAATGAAACAGTTTATGAAAGATTTAAATTTATGTGACCCCTGGAGAACACTAAATCCATCAAAAAGGAATATTCATGTTTTTCATCATTGTCTAAAACCTCTTCTCGAATAGATTATTTCTTAATTCCATTTTCTTTACTTCCGAATATAGACAGCTGTGTATATGATAGTGCTGTTTTGTCAGATCATTCTCCCATTTCATTATTTTATATAGATTCAAAATTAACAAAAGGCTCCCTAGATGGCGCTTGCACCCTAATTGGCTGCAGAACCCTGATTTCATTAAGTTTGTTGGTGAACAAATAGACTTGTACTTTGCTACAAATACTGATCAGACTTCTTCGACTATTAGATGGGAAGCCTTTAAGGCATACATTAGGGGCCAAATGATTGGGTATACTAGCTCTAAATTTAATAAATTTAAACAAAAGATGATTAATTTGGATACCGAAATCAGAGATTTAGAGAAATTAATAAATATAGATAAATCCAAACAACTTAAACAAAAATTATTAGCCCTTAAAGCGGAGTATGAGGAACTTTCCACATTGAGAGCTGAAAATAGTATATTAAGATTGAAGTAAACTTTTTATGATCAGGGTGAAAAACCCACCAAATTGTTAGCTTGGCAGCTTAAGAAATTAATATCAGAAAGATCCATTAATGAAATTAGGAATGAAAAAGGGGTAATTACAACAGATCCTGCTGAAATTAATGATACTTTTATCTCATTTTATAAATCTTTATATCAATCTGAAATTCCTACAAGCCTTTCCAATCAGAATAACTTTTTAGATGGATTGGATTTTCCCTCTATCACTGAAGAAACAAGATCTGAGCTCGATAGGGAACTGGAATTGGAAGAGGTTTCTAATGCCATTCTTAGTATGAGGAGTGGTAAGCGGCGGGTCCGGATGGGCTTCAATTGACATTCATAAGGAATTTAAAGAGAAATTAATATCGCCTTTATTGGAAATGTATGTGGAAGCTTTTCGACAAGGTCATCTCCCTCCGTCGATGAGGAGTGCCCTCATCACTCTTATTTTAAAACCAGGAAAGTCACCTGTGGAATGTGGTTCCTTTAGGCCAATCTCGCTTTTAAATGTAGATGCCAAAATTATCGCTAAAGCATTGGCAATGAGACTCGAGAGGGTTCTACCTCATTTGATACATATAGATCAAAATGGCTTTATTAAAAACCGTCAAGGGTTTCATAATGTTAGGAGAGTACTTAATCTAGTGCATGCAGGAGATGGAGCCCCTGATACGGCCATTTTGTCACTCGATGCCGAAAAAGCATTTGACAGACTAGAATGGCCGTACTTAATGGAGGTGCTGGCAAGATTTGGTTTTGGTGACTTTTTCCGTAGATGGATGGAAGTACTTTTAGTTGATTCCTCTGCAAAGGTACTTACTAACAATCTAATTTCGCCTGCATTTAAACTTAGTCGGGGTACTAGGCAAGGCTCACCACTTTCACCTCTATTGTTTGTACTAGCTATGGAGCCTCTGGCAATAGCAATAAGATCACATCCTACCATTCACGGTATTTTTACAGAAGCTTTAGAACACCGCATTGCTCTATCGCTGATGATGCCATCGTATTTCTATCAGAACTTGGAAAATCTATCCTCCTCTTAAAACTTATTGGCCTGTTTGGCAATTTTTCTGGATTTAAAGTAAATAAAGACAAGTCCTCAATTATGTTTCTCAATGAACAAGAGAGATTAAACCTAAAGTAAGCCACCCATTTGTAAATGCTCTAAATGGTTTTGATTATCTAGGAATTAAAATAACCCCAAACATAAGCCTCCTTAGTTCAGCTAATTATGAACCTTTGATGACTAAATTATCTGAAGATACGACTAGATGGATGACACTGCCTCTTTCTTTAATGGGAAGAATAAACGTGATTAAGATGAATATACTTCCAAAATTTTTATATGTTTTTCAATCACTACCGCTTCCCCTCCCCAACATTTTTCTAAGAATAAGAAAACTTCTCTAATTTCATTTGGAACAACAGGAAGCCAAGATTGAGACTTTCTTTACTATATCTGCCCTATGAAAGGGAGGGCTCCAACTACCTAATTTCTTACGGCATTATTGGGCTGCTCAGTTGAGGGCTGCATTGTTCTGGTTTGCTAGTGAAGCTGCTGTGTCTTGGTTACATGTTGAAAAATTGGCCGCAAAGGCTTGACACTTGACAGCTTTTTATATTCAGCACCACTTAAAGAACTAAAAAGGACCGATAACCCATTTGTAAAAATACCATTGTAATTTGGTACGAAGTCCATAAATATCTTGGAGACCTCCTGTGCTTTCCGTTTTCTCCTATCTGGGAAATGATCATTTCAGCCCAGCTAAAAAGATATGGGGTTCAAATTATGGATGAATAAGGGCATGATTAGGTTGAAAGATTTGTATGAAGACAATATATTAATGTCATTTGATAATCTTGTAACGAAATTTCACATACCTCAGAAACACTTTTTTAAATATTTGCAACTCAGAAGTTTTATTTTTACTGGCGTTTAAAGAATTTTACACAACTCCCCAATGTCAATATTGGAAACATTTACATTGCAAGATTGCTACATTAAAGGGCAGATTACCCAGTTATATAACATATTAAGAGAAAATCATAAAGAAAGCTCTGAAAATAAAAGGCAAGCATGGATTCGAGATCTAAATATGGATATTTCACTAGATGATTGGAATACAATTTGTTTAAATGCACAAACACAAACTTTGAACTCTCGGTTGAGACTCTTACAATATAATTGGGTAATGAGAATTTATATAACCCCAGTAAGATTAAATAAATTTAACCCTAATATCCCTGATTTGTGTTTTAAATGCAATAAATTTCAAGGTACATTTTACCATTGTGTATGGGAATGTGAGGAGGTGCAGAAGTTTTGGGTAGCGGTGACTCAATATGTTTCCCAATTTACTTCCTCTCCAATTCCTCTTTGTCCTGTATTGTGTGTATTGAGTATGTATGAAGAGGATTGCTCGTTGCCCACTAAAGAAAGAAAGTTGGTGGATTTGTGTCTGTTACAAGCAAGACGTTCCATTGCCCTGTGCTAGAAAAATACCAATTGCCCTTCCATCGGATTATGGCTAAAAAACTTAATAACATGTTTGGCTCTTGAAAAACTTACATATGTAATTAGAAAGAAACCCTTTGATTTTTTTTATATCTGGGAGGTGTTTTTAGACTTTGTTAAAAATGGAGATATTGAAGATGCTTTAGATGTGTGAAGTTATAGAATTTTATTACTGACGGATTTTTTTTTTTTTTTTTTATTAAATTTTTTTTTTTTTTTTTTATTTAACCGATCTGGGGTAAGTTATGGGGAAGGATGATGTGTTTTTTTTGTTTTTTTTTTTGAAAAACTTTGTTAAAATTCAATAAAAATATGTTATACAATTTTGCTTTTGATGCAAAAATTATCAAAAGAAAAGATGTAGTGTAGTAAAACATGTTTTTTAGTAGTAATTCAATTGTTTTAATATGAATATTGTTTTAATAGTGTTCAGGACAGTAATTGTCTGTACATCTAAATCAGTTCTTTAAACTTTTTGTTGTCTAAGACCTTCGTATTATACCTTAAGAAAAAAAAAAGATATTTAATTATGTATTATGTACCCAGACAGCAACATAGTTCTGGCCCAGATCCAGCCCACATCTGGCCCGTGTGAAATCCAGTTGTGGGCGGATCTGGGCCGACACTCCTTGCTGTCTGGGTAAGATGCTTGTAATCATTGCTTTAAAGGTATTTATCATTTCTACTTAAATAGTCATTATCTACTTGTATGATTTGTATTATCCGGGAACTGTACAAATACTGTGGCATATGGACATTACTCTTTTTATTTGTAACTTTTAAATGCAATACTCTTTTTTTTTTTAAATGCATTTTCTGTAAAGCTGCATTGGAATATGTATTGTGAAAAGCACTGTACAAATAAACTAAATGTGTTTGAATTTTAGATATGTATACAACTTATTTGTGTGTGTGTGTATGAAGGCATATATATATATTGTGACGAGCGTCCCGGTCTCTCATCAGCGTTGCCCTGGAGACAAACACGAAACACCTGCACCTGCTCATCACGGCTGGGTCGGTCACATCTGCGCCCAATCACAACACGGCCATATAAGCCAGACGCGGCAGGATGAGGGTGAGAAACGAACTTCCTCCACATCAAGGCTAATGTGTGATCTCTTCTCCAATTCCAGAAGCGAGCGACTGACCGACCCAGCTTGGACGGATCTCCCACCTCACTCACGGAATCACTCACGGAGAACACCGCAAGACTGCCACCAGCACCCTGCACTCATCGCACACCTCTCTTTATAAATAAATCCACCCTCCGGGGTATTTATTTGAGCTCTCCTTGTCGCGTGATTCTTCCACCCCGTCACAATATATATATATATATATATATATATATATATATATAAAATACACAAAATGAGCTGGCCCAGATCCGGCATGGTACTGGACCAGATCCTGCCCACATTTGGGCCAAATCACCATAAAGGAATCCACATCTGGTCTGGAGCTGGCCCAGTTCTGGTCCAGATCCGGAAAAACCGGATCCATGCCGGTATTGGCCTGTTGTGCCAAAAGACACCGGCCCGAGTCCGTTACACGGATCTGGTCCAGAACGTCTGATGGGTCTGGACCAGATCTGGCCCAAATGATTTTTGCTATCTGGGAGGTAAGTCGCTGTGATATCATAAGGAGTCTACGTCGTATGAATGAGACCAGACAATGAGATGTTGTGAGGTGTGTGCTTTTATGCCAGTGTTGATTGGTGACCAAATGATGTGCAGGTGTGGCTGATTAGAACTCGGGTGAGAGAGTGCGTTGTGACTGGCTGGTGACAGAGCCTGGTTGATCCGTAACAGTGTGAACACAACCACCCTACAATGATAAAAATCCGCCCAGTCCTCATTTTTTAATCCACTTTAAACCAAATCAGTCTCACTGAGCATGCCATTTTGATTCTCTATGCAATGTGACATCACATTGCATAGGGCCGGGTCATGGCGGCTGATTGACAGCCCTGCATTGCTATAGTTTACGTCCTCAGCGGTTGTACACTGTCCTCCATTTTCTCCGTTTCTTGAGATGTAACATCAACAATGTCTAGTAAGCAATCCCGGTGCTCTGTGTTTGGATGTAAGACCGAACATTAGAGTCTTAATTTTCTCCCAACATCTGAGCTGCCGAGGACGCAGTGGATTACTTTCATTTTTTCAAGGTAATGCGCCTTAAAATCTACCTAAATATGTTTCTGTCTGCGCAAATAATTTCACTCCTTTGTGAATGTCATGTCGTTAAAGTGCTTAGTGTATTTGTTAGTGTACTTTAAAGTATCAGCGCTACGCTTGTGAGATTAGTTCTGTAACATTGCGCTGTTTCATCCCACTTTTAGTGCATTTGGCTTCCCATATGTACGGCTGAACACTGGTTTTCTCGCTCTCAGTCATGTTGCTTCTACCGGCTGTTTATTGCAGTAGGTATACAAAGCAGAGAGATGTATATGCGACGCCCTCTTTTGGAGACAGGGCGTAAATATGCATCTCATTTGCATTTAAAGTGATACACACCAAAACAGCTCTTTTTTAGACACACCCAAAAATGACATTTCCAGCTGTTATAATAAATGATCTGTGGGGTATTTTGAGCTGAAACTTCACAGACACATTCTGAGGACACCCAAGGCCAATATTACATCTTGTGAAAAGGATCACTGATCTTCAGTGAAGACCCTGTCTCCTAGACGGCCATCGGGACAAGACCACAGGAACCAGATGAGTCCTTTGCACAATCTGACTCTTCTGCAGCCTAGATTTAAACTGCTGATTTTGTCTGGACAGAGGAAATTGACACTATTTCCCCATCTAAATACTGTAAAGCTGATGTAAAGCCACCCAGCTTTATATGAAGCTGATGTAAAGCTGCTTTGATACAATTTGCATTGTTAAAAGCGCTATACAAATAATAGTGACTTGACTTGACTCATAATAGGTGCCCTTTAATGTTCAAACTGATCAACTTTATTGTTTTTTGCAAATATTCACTCATTTTGAATTTGATGCCTTCAACACATTCCAAAAGAGCTGCGACAGGGGCAACAAAAAACTGGAAAAGTTGAGGAATGTTCAAAAACAAATGTTTGGAACATTCCACAGGTGAACAAGTTTATCGGAAACAGGTGAGCGTCATGATTGGGTATAAAAGGAGCATCCCAAAAGGCTGTCATTCACAAGCAAGGATGGGGTGCGGTTCACCACTTTGTGAACAACTGCGTGAGCAAATAGTCCAACAATTTAAGAACAACGTTTCTCAATGCACAATTGCAAGGAATTTAGGTATTTCATCATCTACAGTCCATTATATCATGAAAAGATTCAGAGAATCCGGAGAAATCTCTGCATGTAAGTGGCAAGGACGTAAACCAACACTGAATGCCTGTGACGTTCGTTCCCTCAGGTGGCACTGAATAAAAAACAGACATCATTCTTTATATTCTGAAATTCATTCTGATATTACCACGTGGGCCCAAGAACACTTCGGAAACACAGTTCATCTACATCTACAAGTGCAAGTTAAAACTCTACATCAACAACACCCAGAAACACTGCCGGTTTCTCTGGGCCCGAGCTCATCTGAGATGGACTGCCTTGGAGAGGAGGCAGGCCTGGGCCATGGAGCAGAGGTGGGCCTGAGCCATGGAGCAAAGGACTGTGGTGCAGTGGAGGGCCTGGGCCATGGAGCAGAGGCAGAGCAGGGAGCTAAGGCGGAGCAGAAAACCACCTCAGATTAGGAGGCCATGGTGGAGCAGAGACATGGACAGACTACTTGACCGTGACAGAACAGGCAGAGAGCTCTTGAGCAGCCTCCATAGCCGCAACATGACAGGAAAAATATCCTTGAATGGCTTCAATGGCCATAGCATGACAGGCAGAGAGTTCAGGAAAGGCTTCCATGGCCATAACAGGACAGACTGTGAGTTCAGAGATGGGTGCCACCGCCCTGAGAGGAGCTAAAGCAGCAACTGCCGCCTCGGGAGGTTCTGCAGCAGAAGCCGCCACCTCTGGAGGCTCTACAGCAGACGCCACCGCCATGGAAGGTTTTGCAATGGACGCCACCTCCTCGGTAGGTTCTGCAGCAGACTCAAGGACTTGAGCAGGCTCTGGAGCGGATTCATGGACTGGAGAGGCCTCTGGGGCTAACATTCGTGACTCATGAGAGAGCTACCATGTAAGTTAGCTGAAGTTTAGCTGAGGCAACAGGAAGTCTAGTAGGTTAGACCAGTGCCCATTCTTTCACTGCATGATTCAGTTTATTAAGATGCATTTAGATGAAGAAAGATCACAATATTCAAGATATGGGGGCAGAAATGTATATATTTATATCATTTCATATAGTTAATCAGTATCACGCGAAGACTGACTTTTTTTTTTTCACACCAAAAAGCAACATGATTACAAATGTGATATTGATTTTATACAGCAGTTCAATAAACAAGAATTTAATATTAACACACTTACGTTTTAGACTCAATATTGACTGTTTTTGCTCTATTTCGCCAACAAATATAATTTCAATTTGCGTCTCTGAGCAACAGCTGTTTTGTTCCTGAATGAATCAACCGTTTAAATGATTCGGTTCAGTCGCAATGACTCACTTATTAACAGTGATTTGCTGCCACCTACTGGCAGTTTTAATTTCACATTTAAAGTAACTTTTTTTATTTTAATTTTTTTTAAATATAATTTCAAATATCAGTATTCAACTTTTTATGTTTAAAATATCAAAACAGAATTAATGCATTTGTAACTGCAGGTCCTGCATTAAACAGTGTGTAAATGCATCTAAATGCCCCTTCTAATGCAGCTTCTGTGTTTTCTCTGTAGTGCAAAGATTAATTTTGTCAATACTGATTTCATTTGCTTGGTAACAGCTTAAATGACTTATTCTAATTGATTGATTCAATTGAAGAATTTGACTGAAAATATGATGCACACTCATGCAGGGCTTTATAAAGGTAAAAATGCCCATAAAAGGTAAAAAAAAATCAATTTAAACTTATTGAAAAATATTAATTTCTATCACTGCTGTGAACTGATCACCACAGAATATGCAGAATATCAAAAACTTTAGGAGTCAGCTGTCCACGGTAGTCCTTAAGATATCAGCACAATAACACTCTCAGCAAAATATTATCTATCGTTATCGATAAAATCCCATAAAAAAATTGATATATTTTTTTGTAAATATCGCACACCCCTAATATATTTAACGTTTTGTTTAGAAAAAAATTAAATAAATATGAGAAGTGCCCTTTTTTCCACTTGAGCCCCTCAAAATGTCTGTGCACGTCTCTGCAAGGGAGACATACAAAATGTGCAGGGCAGGGGTGCTTGCAGGACCACTGCACTAGGCAACCAATAGAAACAAGACACATGAGGGAACAGGGAATTACATGACTAACAGAGAACATGACTATGAACAAACTACAAAATAAGAGACTTGAACACAAGAACATGAAACAAAACCCAAAACCATGTTACAGTAAGGCAGACAAGAATTAATACGATTTCCATACATTTCTGTTGGGAGTAGACACAGCAGGGAGGAACGAGGAGACGAGGATAAACTCAAATACAGTCTTTAACCTGTTAGCTAGCTCTCCCCATATTGGGACTCACAGCTGAAAATGACCAACCTAACTTTAAATTATAACAGTTGCTGACTTCAGTGTGCTAAACACACAATTTTGGTATCTTTGGTATCATATAAAAATACATTATATAAGTTGTCATGTCATGTATTCGTTTGTTATTTTTTAGCACCATCTTGTGGCAGTTTGGTGTAACAACCAAGTACATTGATAATTGTGAGCTATTTTCTTAGTGGTTGATTTAGACCATGTGACTCTTGGGTTAGAGGTTAACCAGAAAATAATCGCAGTGTTCCAGATTCTCTCCATGCGGTTGTCCAAGAAGTTCTTTACTCTGTTTCCTTTGCGTTTAGTGCCTTGGAAAGGCTTTGCCTGTAAGTCTATTACTTTTCTTCAGTGTTTGTAAGTATGTATATGCACTTATAAGTGTGAAATTCATAAGTTAGAGTTTAAAACTATTACTCGTCGGTGATAACAATACTAAGCAAAGCACGAATGTATACCTTTGTTATGTGTGTTCAGATAACATTGTAAATAATGTAAATTCATTCACATTTATTTGTGAACTCTCTGTAACAAGACATTTGTAATCTTTATATGTTTCAGTTTTACAAAAAAGAAAAGAATAAGAAACGGAAGAGGAAAGAACCTAACAGTAAAACGTTCAACTTTACTTCTGCGTCTGACCCTTTTCTGAATTCTGACTGTTAGCTATCTGTCAGTGTTGCGTAGATGGAACACGCTTCTAGGACAGAATAGTAAAAAGGCATCCATAAGGCGGGCATTACAGTTCAAGGAAAGTAAGCTCCACCTCCATTATTCCTGACTCATCATCACGTCCTGCACTCCTAGACAGTATCGACGATACATGATGGCTGAGAAAGCTACGGAGGTCGAGGAAACTACAGAGCAAAGCCAAGCATTGGAAACAAGATCTATAGCCTCTGCTTCGACTAATAGATCAAGAAGCTCATCAGCTAGTATAGCTGCTGCCAAAGCTCGCGCTAAGTTGGAAGCCGACGGGCCAAGGCCGAATTCCTTAAAAAGAATCTGAAATCTTGATCGAAAAAGCTCAACTGAAAGTGACAGAGGCTCGCATGGAAGCAACCCTAGCAACAATAAAGCAAGAGAGTGAGGTAGCAGCAGCCCTCGCTGAGGCAAAAGTGTTGGAGGCAGCAGCAGAAAGTGAGCTCGGAGAAAGGATTTCTGATGTAAGACAGATTTCTGATCGCACCCGTGAGTACGTCATCGTCAGTCTCAACTGGAGTTATCGCCACCTCTTGGGGATGAACCACATCAATTACCTCTAGAGCCTATTGTCCATGTATTGGAGTCTGAAACACCACCAAGGCAGCATCGCCTTAAGGCTAGTGATGTCAGAGATTCCTACAATAAGCCTGATACTGAGAACAAGACGCAGAAGTCTCAGAGGTCAGTGCAAACATCTTGCCATAAATTCCAAGTGCCGCCTTCACCTCTTCACCATATAAGACAGCACCACAGCCATCATTCAACAACGAAGCTAATGTGAGTGAGATAGCTAGGTATTTAGCACGCAGAGAGCTTGTTAATTCAGGTCTTTTCAAGTTTGACGATCGTCCTGAGAATTATTGGGCGTGGAAGTCATCTTTCGTCAACGCGATTGAAGAGTTGCAGCTGTCAGCCACTGAACAGTTAGACCTTCTTTCGAGATGGTTGGGAGAACAGTCGTCACATCATGTGCGAAGAATCAGAGCTGTGCATACAAGTAACCCAGACATGGGCTTGAGAAGGGCTTGGGAGCGCTTGGAAGATTGTTTTGGCTCTCCAGAGATTATAGAGAAATCTCTTTTTGACAGAATTGACAGCTTTCCTAAGATTGGTAATAGAGATGTGAAAAAGCTCAGAGAACTTGGTGATCTTCTACAGGAAGTCGTGTCTGCAAAACAAGAAGGCTATCTACCTGGACTTCTCTATCTTGATACTGCTCGTGGTGTAGCTCCCATAGTGGATAAGTTACCTTATAGTTTGCAAGAGAAGTGGATGACTCAAGGTTCCCAGTATAAAACTACACATCAAGTTGCTTTTCCTCCATTCTCATTTTTCTGTGATTTCGTCTGCAGAGAGGCTCGAACACGCATAGCGATCCAAGTTTTGCTCTATCTTACGGAATCCATAATGTGTTGAAGCTCGAGCAGCCTGTGAAGATACAAGTGAAAAGCCCAATCTATACTCACAAGACAGAAGTCTTATCAGGTGCTGCATTTCAGGCATGCAGTGGTGCTGAATTGCACTCAAGTGGTGAATTGGAGGATGTGGATAAAACCTGCCCGATTCATAAGAAGCCACACCCTCTCAAACGTTGCAGAGGTTTTAGGAGTAAACCTTTGACGAGCGTAAGGCCTTCCTAAGAGAGAAAGGGGTTTGTTACAGGTGTTGTGCTACTACCACTCATCTGGCCAGAGACTGTAAAGCAGTTATTAAATGTAAAGAATGTGGTAGTGAGGCTCATGTAGCAGCACTTCACCCAGGACCACCGTCTTTAACCTTACCAGAGCAAGGTGGGGAGAGAGAAATAGAGGCTGCTCAACCTGATGTCACCTCCAAGTGTACTGAGGTCTGTGGTTATGGTAGAAGCTCACGCTCTTGCTCTAAAATTTGTCTGGCCAAGGTTTACCCAGAAGGGTATCCAGAAGAAGCAATCAGGCTTTATGTGGTCCTGGACGACCAGAGCAATAGATCGCTCGCCAGGAGTGAGTTCTTCAACTTGCTGCATGTTAAGGGAGAACGTTCAACATACACCCTGCGTACATGTGCGGGTGTGACAGAGATGGCGGGGAGAAGAGCCACAGGTTTCGTTATAGAGTCTTTAGATGGGACGATGAAGGCGAAATTGCCAACCCTGATCGAATGTAACAACATGCCGGATGACAGGGCTGAGATACCAACCTCTGACGTAGCACGCTGGCATACTCATCTAAAGCCCATCGCCCATTGCATTCCTCCTTTGGATCCAGAAGCCCAAATTCTTCTTCTTTTGGGTCGTGACATCCTTCAAGTTCATAAAGTGCGAGAACAACGTAACGGACCTAGTAATGCACCCTATGCGCAAAGGCTGGACCTGGGCTGGGTTGTAGTAGGGGACATCTGCTTGGGATCCGTACACAGGTCTGCATCACTTAGTACCTACCGCACTCATGTGCTTGAAAATGGACGTCCGTCTCTACTTCCTCCATGTCCCAACAAACTTGGAGTCAAAGAGAAGTTTGATGTCAGGCCTCTGCCTGAGATATCTCTGGCATGTGACAACTTCATCTTCAATGACTGTGCCATAGGGGATACTATCTTCGAGAGGTCAAAGGATGATAACAAAGTTGGATTGTCTATTGATGACAGACGTTTTCTGGAAATCATGGATAGAGAGATGTTTATGGATGAGAGCAATAGTTGGGTCGCACCACTCCCGTTCAAGACACCCCGCCAGCGACTCCTTAATAATAGAGACCAGGTATTAACCCGCCTAACCTCTCTATTGCGCACATTAGAGAAGAAGCCTGAGATGAAGTCTCATTTTGTTACCTTCATGCAGAACATCTTTGATCGTGGCCATGCTGAAGTAGTCCCTCCTCTTCGAGAAGGTCAAGAATGTTGGTATTTACCTATTTTTGGGGTGTACCACCCGCAGAAGCCCGGTCAGATACGAGTTGTCTTCGACTCCAGTGCGCAAACACAGGGCACCTCCTTGAACGATGTTCTTCTTTCTGGTCCAGACTTAAATAATAGTCTCTTAGGTGTCTTGCTGCGTTTCAGAAGGGAACTGGTAGCTGTAACTGCGGACATCGAACAGATGTTTCACAGCTTCATTGTGAAAGAGGAAGATAGAGATTTCCTTCGTTTCTTCTGGTTTAAGGATAACGACACCAGTAAAGATATCATCGAATACCGCATGAGGGTGCATGTATTTGGAAACAGTCCATCTCCTGCTGTAGCCATTTATGGACTCCGACGTGCAGCAGCATATGGTGAAAAAGAGTACGGTACAGATGCCAAACATTTTGTAGTGAGAGAGTTCTACGTTGATGATGGACTTCTGTCGACGCCCACAGCTGCAGGGGCCATTGACCTGCTGACACGAACTAAGGAGATGCTAGCCACTTCGAATCTGAGACTGCACAAGTTCGCCTCTAATAGTAAGGAAGTAATGAACGCATTCCCGGTTGAAGATCATGCAAAAGGGTTTAAAGATCTCAACTTGGATGTTGATCCTACTCCCATCCAACGTAGTCTAGGACTTAGCTGGGATGTGAAGAGAGACACATTCACCTTTCAGGTAACAGATATCAGGAAACCTTTTACTCGCAGAGGGATACTTGCTACTGTGAACAGTCTCTTCGACCCTCTTGGGTTCGTTGCCCCTATCATCATCGAAGGAAAATTCCTGTTAAGAGAACTCTCAAGTGAAGCTCTTGACTGGGACTCTCCTCTACCTGAGATAAAGAAGAAGCATGGGAGGCATGGAGGAAATCTTTACAAGGGCTCAAAGAACTGGAGATTCCAAGACCATATGTTGATATTACCCTCTCTACAGCCCTGAGAAAGGAACTACATGTTTTCTCAGATGCTTCTGTCAGAGCGATTGCAGCAGTGGCATATCTTCGTGTCATCAGTGAAGAAGGTACATGTCACACTGGGTTTGTCCTAGGGAAGGCGAAGTTAGCTCCACAAGCTGCTCATACGATTCCCAGATTGGAATTGGGAGCTGCAGTTTTAGCTGCAGAGTTAGCAGAGACAATCATGGATGAGCTGGACTTCTCTCTAGATGCTGTGGAGTTTTACACGGATAGCAGAGTTGTCCTGGGATATATCTATAACCAGGCGAGGCGTTTTTATGTATACGTTGCCAACAGAGTGCAGCGTATCAGGAAGGTGTCAAACCCAACACAGTGGCATTATATCTCTGAGCATAACCCTGCAGACCACGCCACTCGTTCTGTACCAGCAGATCTGTTGAGCACCACCACTTGGCTTACAGGACCTGCTTTCCTGTTACAAGCAAAAAAAAGTTCATCATCGGAGGAGGAGAGGTTTGATCTCATTGAGCCAGATTCAGACACAGAGGTTCGTTCTCTTGTCACCACTCTATCCACTGATGGTTCTTACCTCAGATGTCAACGCTTTGAGCGATTCTCTTCTTGGAGGTCTCTAGTCAGAGCCATAGCTTCCCTCATACACATCGTCCAGGCTTACAAGGCGAATGATCATCACAACACCTGTAGATCATGGCACCACTGCTCAAAGCCTCGCTCAGTGGAAGAATTGTTACAAGCAGAAGCAGCCATAATAAAGAGTGTGCAGAGAGAAGCCTACAAAGAAGAGCTTAACTGCATTGTTGAGAGAAACGACATTCCAAGAAACAGTCCTCTGCAAAAGCTGAACCCTTACCTGGACAATGGAGGGCTTCTCAGGATAGGAGGTCGGCTTAAGAACGCAACACTGGATCTTAATGAGAAGTTTCCTTTGATTATTCCAGGCCACAGTCATGTCGCAAAATTACTTGTGGAGCATTATCATGATCGAGTCAAACATCAGGGTCGTGTGTTAACCGAATCCGCTATCCGCACCGCAGGGTATTGGATTGTGGGTGTCAGGAAGCTTATCAACAGCATCCTACACAAGTGTGTCATATGCAACAAGCTTCGTGGGAAGGTAACTGAGCAGAAGATGGCTGATCTACCCATCGATCGCCTGAGCACTGAACCACCATTCACTTACGTTGGTCTTGATGTTTTTGGACCGTGGACAGTTGTTGCAAGGCGCCGCGAGGAGGACAAGCTCAGAGCAAAAGATGGGCTGTTCTTTTCACTTGTATGACCATTCGTGCGATACACATCGAGCTGATTGACTGCATGGATTCGTCCACCTTTATAAACGCCTTGAGAAGGTTTTTTGCTTTGCGAGGACCTGCAAAACAAATCCGTTCTGACTGTGGGACCAATTTTGTAGGAGCCTGTAAGGAGCTGGAAATTGGGCTAGCTGACTCTCGAGAGCCTAACGTGAAGAGGTACCTTAGTGGAGAAGGTTGTACATGGGTCTTCAATCCTCCTCACGCATCCCACATGGGAGGCGCCTGGGAGCGGATGATTGGAGTCTCCAGGCGCATACTGGATTCCATGTTTCAACAGATTAGTCCTTCTTGCTTAACACATGAAGTGTTGTCTACTCTGATGGCAGAGGTTACAGGAATTGTTAACTCAAGACCTCTTGCTCCTATTTCTACAGACCCAGACTCACCTTTCTTGTTGACGCCAGCTATGCTTCTAACTCAAAAGGGTCGTACACTCCTCCCGCCTCCTGGTGAATTTAAGGAAACCAATCTCCACAGACAACAGTGGAGGCAGTACAACATCTCGCCAACACTTTCTGGAACAGATGGGCGTGAATACCTCACAACACTCCAAAGCCGAAGCAAATGGCAAAAGGAACGACGAAACTTAAAAGAGGGTGACGTAGTCCTTCTAAAGGATGCTCAAGCCAAGCGTAATGAATGGCCTATGGCTCTTGTAACCAAGATTTTCTTCAGCAGTGACAAAAAGGTGAGAACAGTTGAGCTAAGAGTTGCAAGAAATGGGACAATCAAGACATTCCTTAGACCTATATCCGAAACAATTCTCCTCATGCCAGCAGAGGACTGAAACTTTGTAAGGACTTCTTGTGTGGACATTCTCTGTATCTCAGCTGATTATATAGTGGTATCTGAACAATACCAGGCGGGGAGTGTCATGTCATGTATTCGTTTGTTATTTTTTAGCACCATCTTGTGGCAGTTTGGTGTAACAACCAAGTACATTGATAATTGTGAGCTATTTTCTTAGTGGTTGATTTAGACCATGTGACTCTTGGGTTAGAGGTTAACCAGAAAATAATCGCAGTGTTCCAGATTCTCTCCATGCGGTTGTCCAAGAAGTTCTTTACTCTGTTTCCTTTGCGTTTAGTGCCTTGGAAAGGCTTTGCCTGTAAGTCTATTACTTTTCTTCAGTGTTTGTAAGTATGTATATGCACTTATAAGTGTGAAATTCATAAGTTAGAGTTTAAAACTATTACTCGTCGGTGATAACAATACTAAGCAAAGCACGAATGTATACCTTTGTTATGTGTGTTCAGATAACATTGTAAATAATGTAAATTCATTCACATTTATTTGTGAACTCTCTGTAACAAGACATTTGTAATCTTTATATGTTTCAGTTTTACAAAAAAGAAAAGAATAAGAAACGGAAGAGGAAAGAACCTAACAGTAAAACGTTCAACTTTACTTCTGCGTCTGACCCTTTTCTGAATTCTGACTGTTAGCTATCTGTCAGTGTTGCGTAGATGGAACACGCTTCTAGGACAGAATATAAGTCCTGGAGCAATCCAGAAAAGTAATGGGTTGAAAGTCACATGTCTCATGAGTTTATATTTCAAATCTGAAGAAGATACCATGAAATATTTGATTTTTCTGAGACTATATTCCCCCCACCCCCATACATTTGGTAAATAAAAAATATTTACCAAATGTATTGAAGAGTTCTACAAACTATTTTAGTCATTATACATACCACTGCATGATTTTCAATTATAAAATTGTTATAGACAGAATCTTAGACATCATATAAGTGATTTATTTGACCACTATAAAATATAATAAGAATAATTTGAGTAATAAAAAGAAAGAAAGAGGGAAACAAATTGCTTTTGTATGTAGTACATACACTGATATTGCCAGACGTTCACACTGATTGTTGGTAATAGTAATCACTCGCTGATGTGCGGTAATACAGATGATAATCATACAGATATGGGCCATATAGGCCATAATAGCCGATCCGCATTCATACTGATAGTTGTCATTCAGTCAGAGTAATCACACGCTGATTATCAGCCACACAGATGCTAATCATACAGATACAGCCACATTACCCACAAAACACAAACACACACATATGAAAAATGTTGAAGAAAAAAAAAAATTATTATTATTTTGTCCAAAAAGCCGATCGCTAAGTTCTGCCCCCATCAGATGACAGGTCCGTCACAGCCATCGCAAGAGAGCGCCAAATTCAAATATACAATTTTCCGCTTTTTTTTTTCACTTTTTTTTTTTTGGGATGGTCTCATTCTGTGTGTAACACTGTATGCTACAAAACCATGTGGTTTTTTTACAACCAAGACGCAGTCCATATTACAACGTTATTGTTTTGTTGGACTAAAGTTCTCTATGGGATGTTGTTCCATGGACCCTTACCTCTCTAACTAAACCGGGATTTACAGCAGTGGATGCGTTTGTGACTCCTTATCAAGATGAATATGGTATGTACTGCATTTTTAATGTTTTGTTTACACAAATTTAGCAAATACATTCCTTATAAACTTTCCATCGAAAAACAGCAATCTGTCGTCGATGCTTGAGGCTTAGACCTTCAGAATCATATATAGTTTGTCAAGATTAATTTTGCCGCGTTACATTTAATCTGTTGGTAAACAATGACATGTGCAAACAGAGAATGTTCAGTACGCTGGCGTCCTGGTGCTAGCTAACAGGTTAATGAACTCAAAACAGAGAGGGCAAGACACGGCAAGGCTGGGACACACAGGAGCAGTAACGAGTAGACCAGATGAAAACTAACTGAACAGGCAGGAACTAAATACACATTACAATAACTGATAATTAGACAAACACAGCTGGACAGGAACATGACCAAATATGGACACAAGTGGGCACAAGACACACGACAGAGGACCGACATGACTCCCCCCTCCCGGAAGGGGGGTGGGCACTCTGGAGGCCCCTCAGAACAGACATGGACAGGAAGACAGGACGGGACAGGAGGGGCAGGGATGGGAATGGCCTCGGCGGCCACGACTAAAGGAGCCGCCTGCCCTCGACGAGTCTCCATGGACAAGACAAGACAAGACATGACGTGATTCTTTAAAACTGTTCCTGTGGTCATGACAAGACTAAAACCCATGACTCTGGGGACATGGCACGGCACTCCTGGCCGTGATCTGTAGACTGGATCCACGGGAATGGGAATGGCACTCCTGGCTGAAAACTGGGGAACTGGATCCATGGGACCTGGGAACAGCGGGCTTGGGATAGCCATAGCCGGCAGACTGGACTGTTGAGCGGCCGGCGGACTCACAATGCTCGCGGTAATCCCGCCAAACTCCCACGCGTCATCCGCGGGCTAGAGCGGGATGACGAGCGGCGACTTCCATGCCACGGGACACACAAACAGGAAAACAAAAAACTTTAAAAAATTAAAAACAAAACGAGGTCAAGGGGCGCCGCTTACTTTGTAGGTCTGGTCTTCTGTCACGGTGCACACAGCAGGGAGGAACGAGGAGACGAGGATAAACTCAAATACAGTCTTTAATGAACTCAAAACAGACAGGGCAAGACACGGCAAGGTTGGGACACACAGGAACACCGGGGAGTAACGAGTAGACCAGACGAAAACTAACTGAATAGGCAGGAACTAAATACACATGACAATAACTGATAATTAGACAAACACAGCTGGACAAGAATGAACTGATAATCACACTTAACAAGGACAAGAACATGACCAAATATGGGCACAAGAGGGAGGGAAACACAAGACACACGACAGAGGACTGACAGGTGGACAGGCAGTATGTTTCTTTCAAAACTGACAAAACTTGTAATAAAAGGCAGAAAAAAAGTCATCAAAAGACAAGAAATTAAATAATTTTGGGACTTATTTATTATTAATTCTAGGACTTGTGAATTAAAATTATAAGAATAAATATAAATTAAATATTGAATTAGTGGTGGTGCTGAGACAGAGACAAAATCTGTTATGGTAACTTTTCAGACTTTCCCTTATCTGTGTACCAAATTTCACTACTTTTACCATAAATTCTACGGGCTGCCATTGACTTCTATAGTGGAAGAAGAAACGAACAGATACAATAGGGGGTTTATCTTAAAGTAGCTTTAAATTTCAAATTCCAGTTGTCCTGAAGAACAGCTGACACTATCATTCACTATCATTTATTGTTTTAGCGACTGATTATTTTGGTGAAATGCCTGACCTCAGTGTCTGTAGTTGACAGTTATGACTCTTGAGAGCATCAGAGATCAGCTTCACTCCTGAATCCTTCAGATCATTGTTACTCAGGTCCAGCTCTCTCAAAGAGTTTGATGATTGTAGACACGAAGACAAACTTTTACAACACTCAGCAGTCAGATCACAGCTCTGTAGACTGAAAATCACAAACAATACATTTGCATTTAGTTATTTAGAAGACGCTTTTATCCAAAGCTACTTACAAAATGAGTAATGGTGCAAACAATGGAAGCAATCACATCAGCAAAAGGACAAAATGTATAAGTGCATCAAAAACTGGACTTCATTATGCTAAAACACACTATAATTCGCTAGTTTTTTATATAATGTATAAGAATGGAAAAGATAGAACAGAATTTAAGGTGCTAGTGTTGTGTCAGATGTTGACGAAAGAGGTGAGTCTTTACTGATTCTTGAAAATAGCCAAGGATTCAGCTGCTCTGGTAGAGATGGGCAGGTTTTTACACCAGAGGGGAACAGTTCAGGAGAAGGAGCGTGACCAAGATTTAGTGCCTTTTTAAGAAGGCACCACTAACCAACGTTCATTACCAGAAAGCATTTACATTAAACCTTTAACTTTAATGCTGTAATAGACAACAATCACACAATACACACAAATCATGTGAACATACAGCAGCAGTAAAACTAAAATAATCAGATTTAATGAGTCTCACATTGATCACAACTAATATCTTATTTAGTACAGTTTGATCCTCTGATGACATTTCTGATATTTAATATAACAGCTCTGGTGTAACTCTATGGGCCCTATTTTAATGATCTATGCACATAGTCTAAAGCGCAAGGCGCAGGGTGTGTCTGAATCCACTTTTGCTAGTTTAATGATGGGAAAAACAGTCTAAAAGGGTTGTTCCTATTCTCTTAAAGGGTTAGTTCACCCAAAAATGAAAATTAGTCCATGTTTTACTCACCCTCAAAGCATCCTAGGTGTATATGACTTTCTTCTTACAGACAAATGACAGCGGATGACATAGGATGTATGCGCAGCGCATGTGGCGGTGATTAGTGATGAACGGAGAAGCGCGACGGAGAGAGAACTAATGTTAATTTTGTCAGCTATTTTAATTTTAGTCTTAGTCTTAGTCCCGTGTTAAAATCTCCTTGTTAGTTTTTATCATATTTAGTCAACCTTATCCTATTTAGTTTTAGTCAAGTTTTAGTCGACTAAAAGTTTCAACATTTTAGTCTAGTTTTAGTCAGAGAAAACCTGATGTATTTTAGTCTAGTTTTCGTCAATGAAAACTTGACATTTTAGCAATAAGATTATTATTAATTAACCATACAGTATTAATTTTGGCAGCCATTTTTTATTTAGTCTTAGTCTTAGTCAAATGTACATTTTAGTTATCATATTTAGACAACCTTGTCCTGTTTTTGTTTAGTCAAGTTTAAGTCAATGAAATCTACGAGCATTTTAGTCAGGTTTTAGTCAATGAAATCTTAGTCACATTCTGTATAATGGTTAAACTGATAAAAATTATTTTTGCTCAAAATTATAATTGTAATGACTGTTGTCATTTGAGAAATCAGTGATTGTGAATCAGCTTCACTAGTAAGCACAAATCAATAGAATGTGGACTCATAGGCTACATGGTGTATTTTACCTCATCTAGTGTACTTATTTATTATAGGCTTTTTATGA
Organism: Onychostoma macrolepis; assembly: GCF_012432095.1. Classification (NCBI taxonomy): domain Eukaryota; kingdom Metazoa; phylum Chordata; class Actinopteri; order Cypriniformes; family Cyprinidae; genus Onychostoma; species Onychostoma macrolepis. The sequence continues at coordinate 7,730,496 of NC_081165.1, read as the reverse complement.
TATAAATGAATACCAAAGACTTATGCAATCTCTCTGTCTACATTATGAAAACAGCTAAAACAAACGAAAAAATATTATAACAGTGAAATAGTAATTCTAGTAATTCCTAGTAATTCCACTCATTCCAAATTGCAATAGCCTATTTCTCTATTACCCTATTTCTCTAAACAACGCCGGCTGAGTAAGTGCATTTATTCAGCGATCACAATCGCAAACAATATAGTCGAGATCTCATGACAGAACACTGAGTGACACTTTAATTTAGATCGCTAAACTCCAGCTTGTTTGTCAGTGTTTTCAGATCATCGGCGGAGGCGCTTCTGCAATGAAGAGCGAGCGCGTACTCATGGTTGCCAGATTGCTTAAAATAAGCAAAACACTGGGCAGAAAATGTATACATGTAACAGCGAAGCTCTGATTCGGGGATTTGAACTCTTATTATCTGGCAACCGCACTCATGGAAGCTCGCGTAGTAGAGGCGTGTACAGCAGTCTGCAATAACATTTTGTCTCCTTTTTTTGAATAAAAAGAGGTTTTTGGTAAAGTTTTTATTTTTTTGAATACATTTTAGTCTCGTCTTATTTCGTCGACAAAATTGCATATTGATATAGTCATAGTTATCGTTTATTGTTATTGTCTCGTCTTTGTCTCGTCTTAGTCATAGGAAAAAAGCTTGTTAACGAAATTAACACTGTGGAGAACAAAACAAAACACCAGTCACGAATTAGAAGCACAAAACCAGGATTTGTAAAGAAAAATGTCAGAGGATTTTAATATAAGCCAAGAGGAGACTGGTTTTCCTTTGCTAAAGTAAGGAAACTTTGCTTCCTTTACTCCTGTAAACAAACATTGGTTTTCGTGAGACTCATACGTGTCGCCTCTGGCTTGCTCAGTTGGGGACACTTAATTTCTAGCGATTATCGCTGATTTGGTTGCACAAATACTATTTAAACTAAAATGAGCTAGACAATGACATCTCTGAATTCAATAATGAAATGCCTTTAACTGAAAATTGAGTGTTTAATCTTATCATTATACATTACTGACACTCTATCTTCCAATTTGATACTGTTAAGTGCTTTGACACAATCTGTATTGTTAAAAGCGCTATATAAATAAAGGTGACTTGACTTGACACGTGCATGCCCTACGCCTATGTCCTACGTCATCTGCCGGAAAGGCAGTCTCTCGTGAATGCACTTACAACAGTCAGCGGAAGTTACACAAAACTGTTTATATCGTTTTACATATGGATATATATATTTTTTTTTTTACAAAAACGCATCGATTTGCTACAGGAGACCTTTATTTGCATTTTATTTGACTATTGGACTGTTGAACAAAAACACCCGCCTACCCCCATTCTAATGCTTGGAAGAGCCAGGACAATTTTTAATATAACTCTGATTGGATTCGTCTGAAAGAAGAAAGTCATATACACCTAGGATGCCTTGAGTGTGAGTAAAACATGGTGTAATTTTCATTTTGGGTGAACTATCCCTTTAATGAGTAATGGGCGTGTTTTGGGCATTACGTGCAATAAATCAAGTCTCATCTCTCATTCTATGGAAAAAAAATAATGCAATATGTCTTTAAAACAAAAAAGCATGTTGAATAGCAACTGAAAAAAATAATGCATTGCATTAACAGAGCTTGCATTTTAATGCCTTGTATTTCCAGGGCTTGCATTTTTAGGTCCTGAAATTTAACATAGTTGCTTATTTAAGCTGTGAATATTTCAATTCTAAATATTTCACACACATTTTCACAATTAAAAATTCAATAATTCATATTCACCTTCCAGAATTAACTTCCAAAATATTCAATCTGTATAAAAATGCGATGTGTAATATTTGACAGGCAAATTTCGGTTCATTTTAATTCACTTTGCAAATTCGCTTCCACAAATTCATTGGTTAAAATTCGGCAGAAAATTCGGCATTGCACATCCAGGAGCTGCTGGAATAGCAGTAGGGCACTGATGCATGATCTCCAGCTGCTGTCAGTTGCTCGCCAGCAGGTGGTGAGCGGCTGTTGATGAAGACCAAAGCAACAGGTGGATTAAGTCATTCATTCACAAAAACTGATCTGCAGAAATGGAGCAAGCGCTAAGTAGAAGTTTTGATTATCGGGACCAGTATAAACATGTGGAAAAGCAGATTGTGTTTAAGATTCATTCAACATCTTCGCTGGTTCCCGTAGCCTACATGTAAGCAGCTTTCTCTACCACAAAGGAGATTATAATGCTATTTTACCCAACGCTGAAGTACAGAACTAACATTACATCTGAGGAAGACATATATTGGTTTCGGTTGCTTAGTTTCCGTAACTTTGTATCATGGCTTGTGTGACACTGTGCTGCAATGCTGGGTTTCCCCTCATATGTCACACTCCAGGATTCCCCAACGACGCATAACACACCTCAATGAACTAATACAGTGATAAAAGACCTCATATCTCAGAAAACGCATTACTGATGATGTGAACTATATTGACAGTTAAGCAGATGTAGAATATGAACGAACGCGCAAGATTTCACACTGTTTCCCTCAGAAATCTGTGAAAGAAAACGCATTACGCGGCTTAGTGCACTAAGCATTTTTTCTCCCATAGAAAACCAAGCGCGTCAGTTTTAGGTTTAATATTCACTGCATATTCGCCTAGGCTGCATTAGGGACTGTCTGCAAATTTACCTCACAGTACAAAACGAAGTCCAATAATTTATTCATACAATTAATGTTAACAGTAAATGAATAATTTACTCAAAATTACTAAATATACATTGGCAATAACTCGCCTTAGACAATACTTTCCCTAAGTATGTAGATTACACAAATATTTTTTTTATTAGAAATAAACTACAGTAATTCACCAAAATGGGTTTTTCGTGTTCCAAATGTTATATGTTACTAGTTTGCTACTAGTGACCAGACTGACTTAATACAGTAGAAATTTTGCCAACATCTTCCTCACTGTATATATACAGTATATAATTATTCTTAAGAAATTACTGTAATTCACATAAAGGTTTTTTTTTTAAGTTCCAAAGGTTGTAGTACCTTCCTAGTGACTAGACTGACTTACTATAGGTGAAATTTTGCTAATACCTCCCTTACTGTACATAAAGTACATCAATATTTTATACTACAACTGTTGGAACATGACAAAAAACCCTTTCCAGGGATCTTTTATATGTAAGTAATTGTGTACTGTACATATATCATTGGAGGTATTGGCAAAATCTCACTGGTAGTAAATCACTATGAGCAATACAAGCTTAACAATTTGACAGTGTGCTATTTTAAATGTTAAAAGTAATTTTAATTAAAATACATTGGACATTTTAACACAGTCAGTGGAATTGTCAGACGGTCCCTTGGGTGCGATAGCGCAACAATGCTTTCTCTGGTTTCAGCAGCAACAATACACCTAGGCGGTTTTTAACTCCTTTTTTTATATCGATATGAAGTGGGTGCATATTGTTAAAACTAATCGTGATATTGATATCTTTGTAGGACTGTCGACTCTATAGATCAGTGGGAAAGCATTTATAAAGAAAATGCAGCGCGTTGCGTTTTTCTGACCTCTTTTGCTTGCCTGTATATAGTTCGCATAATCATCAATAAAATGTATTCTGAGATCTGAGGCCTTATATCACTGTATTAGTTCACTGAGGCACATTACGTGTCGTTGGGGAATCCTGGATTGTGACGTATGAGGGGAACCCCAGCATTACAGCACAGCGCCACACAAGCCATCATACAAAGTTATGGAAACTAAGCAACCAAAAGCAATATACAGAAGGTGGACAACCAGAAAGTGCATTCTACCGCTGTGGGTGCCGCCGCGTCTGCAAAATACATTTGCAGCTTTTGACCGCTGAGTGACGCTTTAACCACAAGTTATCAAGCAAACGCTTCAAAGCACATTTTCACAAATAGCCGTCAGCTTTGTCTCACCGATGTGTTACATTTGATGGCTGCAGTCGGCGGAAAATGAAAAAAAAACACTGTAGTTGAAATATTTCATATTCACAGATGCAAATTTAGTAGCTACTTATGAAGTTATTTACGCTTCTTATTTAGAACAAATTCAAGCAGGATAAATGTCAAGTCTATGAGCCTGTGCTTATATTTACACTAAGCTAATATATAATAATATATAATACATGATTCATATATGAATGTGTTATATTACCTTAAATAAATGGTTGTTTACTTTGCATCGGAGCATTAAAAGTGGTAGCCTATTTCAGTAAGCTAGGCTATATACATGGATTAATAGGCTAAATGTCAATATTCTCACATTACTTAACCCTCTGGGGTCTGAGGTCATTTTGGGGCCCTTGAGATGTTTTGACATGCCCTGATATTTGTGCTTATTTCAGCTACTTAAAACATACTATTGACCAACATGTAATTTTTTGTATTCAGCACAAACTGTGCTACAATAATATGTGACCAAGATGGATGTACATGTTTGCATCTTTTGGAAAAAAATAATTATGTGTGGTTATAAGTTTTGGGGAAATTGTTTTAGCTGAAATAAGGCCATAAAACTCACACTAAATAGTTCTGAATAAGACTTTTGAGTAATCAGTCTTGTAGGCTAGAATATTTACTTCACAATTATGTGAAAATCATTCTGCTTACTCATTCACAGAAAACAATATATTGATTTAAATTTTTAAAGACATCTTTTGTGATGAAAGCCAATATGCAAGGGAGTGGCAATGGCCTTGAATATTAAGTGATTCTCTCCAAAGAGACAAAGGGCTACTCCCCTAATGGCCGCTAATGGCCCATCAGTGTGACTGTGACTTTGAGGCAAGTAAGAGAGAATGTGAAATTTTTTTTTTTTTTTTTTTTTTTAAGTATTTGTATTTTATTTACAACACAGTATAATCAAAACATACATAATGAAGGTCAAATACACATTATTGTGCACACTGATCTAACCACAGAGATGTGAACAGACTTTGAGTCATTCCTGCAACAGATTCTGTTCAACAAGTGCAACAAGTAAATCATACCTGATATTTACGTGTCTTATTTAAGTGTTTCTACTTCTTTCCATGGATTCAAGAAGAAAAAAAGCATAATCAGTAGTCAAGGGGCTTGTTTTAACATAGAATATCTGTGAAGTTGAACATCTGATGTTGGTACAGTGCTCTCAGAGGAAAACAGTTTGAAGATATATCAGGATTCATCTGTGGTGCAGGTATCTGATTCAATAAAATACAAACAACCAAAAAAAAAAAAAAAGTTAATATCAGGAGCATCTGTATATAATATATATATATATATATATATATATATATATAGGTTTTGTAGCCATAGACTCAAGCATGCTTTATACTATCATAAAAAAAGACATTTTATATCTGAGAAACTAATTATTATAAGTTTAGCATGTTATTAAAATCTATTTCTGAACAGAGTAGGCTATTAATAATAAACATGTTCTAAACATAGACTTGTAGCATTCATCAGGTTACAGTGTACACTCATATTACTTTTATTGTTTTATATACAGCATGAAAACATCATTGTGCCGTAAGAAATTTTAATACAATGAATTGCCTATCATATTCAAAATGTTTTACTCGATTTCAAACATTGTAGTCAGGAATTATAGTTTGGGAAAAACCCAACTGTGATTTTGTAGTCATATAGCCTAGTATGTATGATTTTATAGTAGCTTATGATATGATTCTGTATAGAATCACGCATGTTTTGTACTGTAAAAGGATGTACTTTGTACTATAAAAAGGATATTTTATATCTGAGAAACTAATTATTATTGTTTAGCACGCTATTAAAATCTATTTGTGAACAGAGTATTAATAATAAACATGGTCTAAACATTCTTAGATGCATAGCATTCATCATGTTGTAGTTTGGGAACAACCCAACTAGTAAATGTGTTCAGGTTTATGTCACAATCTGCAAAAAAGAAAAATTACTTACTCATCAGATTGATCTCCTCTACTGGATGAAATCGTGTTCTTCTTGTGAGGGAAATCCTGCCTTTACTCAGCGCGTCTTCTTCCAGAAACGAACAGTAGCCGCGATGAGTGATCTCCTCACTCTTTATTTATGTTGGGCGTTTACATGCGCACGCGGCTCACGTGGTTATTTACATATGAATGGCGCGAGCATGAGGCGGGATCGTATTAGAGATAATGAGTTAGACGGCAAAGACTGAAGATTACTTCATCACAGAATATTTGTTTTCGATATGACACTTCAAGCTTTCTATAGATATAACTCCCATGTCTCTATGTTGAGTATTTGTTGAGTTACAGTTCATTTTAGTGACGCATTTCTAAAAGCAGTTCGCGGAGACAGAGAAGACAGAGAGCGCACCCTGTTTGTTTTAATGTATGATTTTATAGTAGCCGTTGATATAATTCTGTAGCCATAGACTCACACATGCTTTGTACTATTACAAGAGTTAATATTTGTCACAAATACATTTTAAATTTATATTTTTAAATTCCTTTAATAAAACAGCATGCATTTTTGTCATGCACATAGGCCTACTTTGTTATTCGTTACCTGTCCTTTATTTTGACAGAGAACTAGGTGGGGAAAATATATCTGTTCACTAATTAAGAAATTGTTGCATATTTTATGAATTGTTTCCTTTAGTTTAGTAAAACGTGAGGCACTGTATAATTTCGCTCCCATTATTTAGGCCTAACTAAAACAAGAAACTTTCTGTATCATAACATTTTAGAAATGAATTCATTCTAATAACATTTTAGAAATTGCATTCTCAACGAGAACATCGCAGAGATTTAGCCCAAGTCTGCATTTGCTGTGCAGGGCACAGGCGGACTGAAAGACAAATCGTCAAAACTATTTTAAATGTCATATAATGTTCATTGTCAACATTATCTCATTTAAACCGTTTGTGTTTCCCATAGCCTAAATTAATTGTGTCGCTATCTGCGCTGCATTCATGCAGAGTGCAAGATTTGGTTGTTCGGCACGCATGTTGCTGAGTGCAAGGCAAGGCAAGTTTATTTATATAGCACATTTCATATACAGTGGTAATTCAAAGTGCTTTACATAAAAGGATGTGAAAAATAATAATAATCACAACAAATACTGATTTAAAAATAATTTAAAATGGTTAAGAATAGAAAATGATTATACATAGTGCAATCAGTTCGGACATAGCACAGTGCTCATTTAACAAATACACAGCTAAACAGATGAGTTTTGAGTCTGGATTTAAATGTGGCTAATGTTTTTGCACATCTGATCTCTTCTGGAAGCTGGTTCCAACAGCGGGCGGCATAATAGCTAAAAGCGGACTCCCCTTGTTTTGTGTGAACCCTTGGTATTTCTAACTGACTCGATCCTAATGATCTGAGTGGTCTGTTAGGTTTATATTCTGTGAGAATATCTGCAATGTATTTAGGTCCTAGGCCATTGAGTGATTTATACATGAGTAAAAGTATTTTAAAATCAATCCTAAATGTAACTGGAAGCCAGTGTAAGGACCTGAGGACTGGTGTGATATGCTCATATTTTCTGGTTCTAGTCAGAATCCTGGCAGCAGCGTTCTGGATGAGCTGCAGCTGTCTAACGGAAGGCCAGTGAGGAGACCATTACAATAGTCCACTCTGCTGGTGATAAAGGCATGAACAAGTTTCTCCAAGTCTTGACTGGACACAAAACATCTAATTCTTGCAATGTTTTTGAGATGATAGTATGCTGATTTAGTTACTGCTTTGACATGACTACTAAAACTATGGTCTGCCTCCAGAATTACCCCAAGATTTTTTACTTGATTTTTAGTCGTTTGACCTCTAGAGTCAAGGTGTGCATTCACCTTGATAACTTCATCTTTGTTTCCAAATGCAATGACTTCAGTTTTCTCCTTGTTTAACTGAAGAAAGTTCTGGCACATCCAACTGTTAATTTCATCAATGCATTGGCAGAGGGAGTCAATGGGGCTATAGTCATTTGAATTGAATTGAAGAAATAGTTCGTGCAAAATCGTCCCAGTACTTTAGTACTGTACTTTTAGTTCTGGAACTAAAGCGGTGCGAAAGGGGCTAATGTCCTTTAGCGCTCTTTCACCAAGTTTATTTGGGTGGAGGGCATCCAGTTTGAACAGTTGTCTATGGCCCCAGAAAAGATTGAAGTTGTCGATGAAGTTGACTCCTTTTATACTGCAGGTTCTTTGTAGCCATGCATTCAGCCCAAGCAGCCGTGAAAACATGTTAGTTCTCCTTGCTGGGAGTGGTCCACTGATGAACGACTGAACTTCAAGTCTTTCAAAGAGTTGACTGAAATCCTTCTTAAGGAGTGCTGACTGCTCTTTCCATTTCCATTTATGCATTTAGCAGACGCTTTTATCCAAAGCGACTTACAGTGCATTCAGGCTATACATTTTTTTATTTTTATTTTATCAGTATGTGTGTTCCCTGGGAACTGAACCCACAACCTTTTGCGCTGCTAACACAATGCTCTACCACTGAGCCACAGGAACACATTTCCGAATATCATTCTTCCCCACATGGACGATGACTCGGTCACTTGGTATTAACTGTTGAGATTCATAGGACTCACCGGCTGTATGCTGAGGGGGTTCATGACTACCGTCTGCTGTGTGTTCCGCCTGTTTTGGAAGTCCAGCAAATAACTTTGTTTCAAGAACCACAATTCTTTGTAGAAGTCTGTGGCAGTTCATGCAGCAAGTAGATTCCACAAGAGGCATTTTCTCTCGTCTGTTTGAATGTAAACGGCTGTGTTTTCCCGTCTCCGGAATGCAAGCTGCTGGCAGTGGGGGGCAAAGAGTCTTCTTTTTCGGTTGAGACGATAAACCGAGGTCCTGACTCTCTGTGGTCATTAAAAATCCCAAGACACTCATCGTAAAGAGTAGGGGTGTAACCCCGGTGTCCTTGCCAAATTCCCTCCTCTGGCCCTTGTCAATCATGGCCTCCTAATAATCCCCATCCACTTGATTGGCTCTATCACTCTCTCTCCTCTCCACCTGTAGCTGGTGTGTGGTGAGCACACTGGTGCCATTGTCCTGTGGCTGCCATCGCATCATCCATGTGGATGCTGCACACTGGTGGTGGTTGAGAAGAGCCCCCCTCCCCCCCCCACATAATTGTAAAGCACTTTGGGTGTACAGCAATACACAATAAAGCGCTATATAAATGCTTCATTCATTCATTCATTCATGAACCGTGTCCAAAAAGTAAAGGGGGAGGTGTTGCTACAATTTATAGCAATATCTTCAGTATTTCTCAGAGGTCGGGTTTCAAGTATAATTCATTTGAAGTAATGGTACTTCATATAACATTATCCAAAGAAACAAGTGTTAATGATAAATCCCCTGTGATGTTTGTACTGGCTACTATATACAGGCCATCAGGGCACCATACAGACTTTATTAAAGAATTTGCTGATTTTCTATTTGAGTTAGTGCTGGCTGCAGATAAAGTCCTAATTGCTGGTGATTTTAATATTCATGTTGATAATGTTCATAATGAAAAAGATTAGTTGGGATCTGCATTTATAGACATTCTAAACTCTATTGGTGTTAAACAACATGTGTCAGGACCTACTCACTGTCGAAATCATACTCTAGATTTAATATTGTCACATGGAATTGATGTCAGTGGCATTGAAATTTTGCAGCAGAGCAATGATATCTCAGATATTTGTGTATATTCCATATAGCTAGAGCTGTAAAGCCAACTCCTTGTTACAAATATGGTAGAACCATCACTTCTGCCACAAAAGACTGCTTTATAAACATTCTTCCTGACTTATCTCAGTTCCTCAGCATTTCGAATAGCTCAGAACAACTTGATGATGTAACAGAAACTATGGACTCTCTCTTTTCTAGCACTTTAGATACGGTTGCTCCTTTATGCTTAAAGAAGATTAAGGAAAAGAGTCCAACACCGTGGTATAATGAGCACACTCGGGCCTTAAAGAGAACAGCCCGGAAAATGGAGCGCAGCTGGACAAAAACTAAATTAGAGGTATTTCGTATTGGCGGGAAAATACTCTCTCCTACAAGAAAAGCTTAAAAACTGCTAGATCTGCTTACTTTACGTCTCTTTTAGAAGAAAACAAACACAACCCCAAATATTTGTTCAAAACAGTGGCTAAATTAACAAAAAATAAAAAACCCTGTTCCATCTAAGCTCCTAAAAGAGGTGCTTTCAGAAGTAATAGATCCTGTTCTGAATATTATTAACTCATCATTGTCATTAGGATATGTCCCAAAAACCTTCAAACTGACTGTTATTAACCCTCTGGGGTCTGAGGGTGTTTTGGGGGCCCCGGAGAAGTTTTGACATGCCCTGACATTTGTGCTTTTTTCAGTTGCTTATAAACATATAAATGGCTAAAGTCTAATAATACTGTAATCAGCACAAACTAGGCTACAATAATATGTTAGCAGCATTTATGTACATGATTGTGTTTTTGAGAAAGCAACGTCGTTAGTGAAAAACTAAAATTTTGAAGTTACTGAAATAAGGCCATAAAAAACATACAGAACATTTGTTCACAAGACTTTTGAAAACTATCTTGTAGCCTAGAATTTTTGCTTCAGAATGATCTGAATATAATCTTACTCACTCATTCAGAAAAAAACAATATATTGATTTAAATTTTCTTAGTCACTTTTTGAGTAGAAAGGGTCTATGCGAGAGGGTGTGAACTATCCTGGATAATGCTGTGATTCTCACCTGAGAAGACAAAGGCCCGCATAATGAACTCCATAATGAGCCATTTAGTCAGGTGTGTGACTGAGTGGGAAGAGTTGCAAGAAAGAATTTGAGGACAAAATAAATTTATATATTTTTTGTTTGTAGTGTATTTAGAATATATTTAGCTATCATAAAGCAAATACAACTTTATGTATTTTGGATCAAATAAATGCAGGTTTGGTGAGCATGAGACAATTCTTTACAAAAACATTAAAAATCTTACCGTTCAAAAACGTTTGACTGGTAGTGTGTCATGTTGAAATATATAAATGAACTGTTACGGTGTGCTATACTAATGAGGCGCACGACGAGGAGTAAAGTCCAAACAAAGTCTTTTTAATAATAATCCATACAAGAAACAGAAACAATCCAGGAACGAGGGGTAGCAAACACACAGATAAAATAATAGCAGACAAAGAATCAGGGGAGAACACAGGCTTTAAATACTCAAAGTAATCAAGGGGGAACAGAAACAGGGGAGCTAATTAACTAATCATGGAACTAAGGAAACTAGGTCAACGTAACATATCGCCCCCTCCCGGACAAAGGCAGTCCAACAGAGGAGGGAGGGTGGGGGTTCTGGAGGTGGCCGAGGAGCTGGAGAAGGGCAGGCAATGGGGAAGGGACAAAAGCAATAGGCGTACAATACATAAGTCCATGGGGGAGTGGAGGGCGGGAGGAGCCAGGGAGGAGCCCGGAGCAGGAGGAGCCAGGTGACAATCCAGAGGCCAGCCAGGATGGCGGCCCACGGTGGAGCTGACGGTGGGAGGAGCCATGGTGGAGAAGGGGCCGACGACACCTGGGGGCCAACTGACGGAGACTGAGCTGCTGGAGGTGGAGACCCAGGTGGAATGGATCAGACGGAAAGCCGGGGCGAAACTGAGGATCCGGAGGGCCGAGGCAGAGCTGAAGGCTCAGGTGACTGAGGCAGAGGCGGGGATCTGGAAGACCGCGGTGAAGCCGGTGCGACAGAGGATGAAGGTGGAGCTGGAGGGAAGGAGGAGCCTGACAGAGCCGGAGGAATGGAGTGATGAGGCAAAGCCAGAGGAGTGGAGTCCCGAGGCAGTGGATGGTCGACGACTGACCAAGGCGGAGCCGGAGGGACGAGGGAGCCTGGTGGAGCCAGTGGGATGACGGGCAACGGTGGAGACGAGGGAGCTAGGAGCCGAGGTGGAGCTGATAGGTCGGAGGACCGAAGTGTAGTCCAAGGCTCGGAGGCTGGAAGTGGAGACAGGGGATCCGCATGTCTAGGCGGAGCTAGAGACTGGAAGTCCCGAGGCGGCAGAAAAGAGCGCATGGCAGGCGCTGACTGAGGGTGAGCTGAGGGACTGACAGGCATCAGTGGAGCTGGAGGCAAGGAACCAGCTGGTTTGAGAGGAGGCAGGAGAGGGAGACTGGGAGGGAACACAGGAGGACTTGAGCTGGACGGAACCAGTGGAGACACAGGAGATTCAGGGCTGGACGGAACCAGTGGAGACGCAGGAGATTCAGGGCTGGACGGAACCAGCGGAGACGCAGGAGATTCAGGGCTGGACGGAACCAGCGGAGACGCAGGAGATTCAGGAGCACAGGTTAGTACTTCTCCAAACCAGCCTATCAGGTCCATCTGGAAGATGTCCAGGAGTTCCTCTTTATAACTCCCAGAAACCAGATGCAGCTCACCCTCAGTCGTAGGAGTGTGGGCGAGGCTTCCCTCCATGCCCTCGTACACCACCAAAACTCCCTCGAAGACGGATGATGTTGCCGGCTCACGCACTTGGTTAGAGGATGTTTGAGGCTCAGTCGCAGCGGGCTCAGGCTCTCCGTCTGCAGTGGGCTCAGGCAGTATCTCCGTATAGCGGGGTGACGGCTGGCTGATCTCTGGTTCGGGAGTGGGGTTGGAGATATCCTCCTCTGAGGGGCTGACGGAGAAAAACAGTCCATTATTCTCCAGCACCTACTCCACACAAGCGGCGAAATCCTCTTTGGGACCGTTCACTGGCAGGCGTGCCTTACACCGCTCACTCAAACTGGAGATGTAGAAAACACAGAGCGAGCGGTCCGGGAAGTGGGTAAGGCACGCCAGATCGAGGAAGTCCCTGGCATGGTCCTCCAGCAAACGGTCCATCTGCTCCAGGCACAGGACTTGGATGGCTGACAAGGCCATTCCGGGAGAGGAAACAAAAAACAAACAAACAAAAAAAAAAACAGAAAGAAAAACGCCGCTTAATTACTCACTTTAAAGGTCTGCTATTCTGTTACGGTGTGCTATACTAATGAGGCACACGACGAGGAGTAAAGTCCAAACAGAGTCTTTTTAATAATAATCCATACAAGAAACAGAAACAATCCAGGAACGAGGGGTAGCAAACACACAGATAAAATAATAGCAGACAAGGAATCAGGGGAGAACACAGGCTTTAAATACTCAAAGTAATCAAGGGGAAACAGAAACAGGTGAGCTAATTAACTAATCAGGGAACTAAGGAAACTAGGTCAACGATGAACATCACACAGGCTACCTGGCATTTCCATAGTGTATATTGTTTATGTGCTCTGAAGAAAAAAATTAAATTAAATTAAAACATTTAGAAATTCTGGGTTATTTCTCTCAGCAGATCTTCTTCCAGAAACAGAAAGTAGCCGGGATGAACTTTGTTTGGAAGGACTTTGTTTGTTCATGCAGAGGTGATGTGGGCGTTTACATTGGCGCACGCCTCACGTGAATGTTTTGAATTTGAAAAGCGTGATCGGCGCGTGGGCGTGACCGCATTAAATATAATGAGTTGAGACGGGAAAACTGGACATTGCGCTGGTTTCATACGGATTACTTTAACTGAGAATATTTGTTTTGGACATTACTTACTTCATTGAAAAATAGACATTTCAAGCTTTCTATGCATATATTTCTCATGTATTTGAGACGAGTATTTGCGGAGATTCATGTTGTTTCATTTACGTGTCTGTGAAGAGAGCTGACAGAGACAGAGCCGGCAGAGAACGCACCCTGTTTATTTTCTGTATTTTTAAAAGCACATTGTTTTGTTGTTATTATGACTATACACAAATAAAAGTAGACCCTTTGCAGTTTCAAACGATACCTCATTCTTATCTGTACGATCAAAACTCATGGAATATTTTTAGCTCTTTTTGTGGTCACAAAGAAAATACGAGACAGACCGCACTGGTGCGGGCTTCAACCCCAGGGGGTTAAGCCTCTCATTAAAAAAAACAGAACTTGACCCCAAAGAATTAATTAATTACAGACTGATTTCGAATCTCCCTTTTCTGTCAAAGATATTAGAAAAGGTAATATCATCACAACTATGTTCCTTCTTAGAGAAAAATTATATATGTGAGGATTTCCAGTCAGGTTTTAGAACATATCATAGTACTGAGACTGCTCTCATTAGAGTTACAAATGACCTGCTTTTATCATCTGATTGTGATTGTATCTCTCTATTAGTGCTACTGGATCTTAGCACCGCGTTTGACACTATCGACCACAACATTCTTTTAAATAGACTAGAAAATTATGTTGGCATTAGAGGAAGTGCACTGGCATGGTTCAAATCGTACTTATCTGACTGCCATCAATTCGTGGCAGTAAATGAAGAGGTATCATACCAATCACAAGTGCAGTATGGAGTACCTCAAGGCTCAGTACTTGGCCCCTTACTTTTCACGCTTTACATGTTACCCTTGGGAGATATCATTAGGAAACATGGTGTTAGCTAACTTACCAATTTTCAAAACTAACAGAATGTATAGTTGATATCAAAAACTGGATGACTAGCAATTTCTTACTACTAAATTCTGAAAAAACAGAGGGGTTAATTATTGGACCAAAAAACTTTTGCATGTAATAACCTAGATCACTGTTTAATACTTGATGGCTGCTCTGTAAATTCTTTGTCATCAGCTAGGAACCTATGCGTACTTTTTGATAGCAAACTTTCCTTTGAAAAACATGTTTCTAGCATTTGTAAAACTGCATTTTTCCATCTTAAAAATATATATCTAAATTACGACCTATGCTCTCAATGTCAAATGCAGAAAGATTAATTCATGCTTTCATGACCTCGAAGCTAGATTATTGTAATGCTTTATTGGGTGGTTTTTCTGCAGGTTTAATAAACAAACTCCAGATGGTTCAAAATGCAGCAGCTAGAGTTCTTACTAGAACCAGGAAGTATGACCACATTAGCCCGGTTCTGTCAACACTGCACTGGCTCCCTATTAAACATCGTATACATTTTAAGATCTTACTAATTACCTATAAGGTCCTGAATGGTTTGGCACCTCAGTATTTGAGTGAGCTCTTATTACACTATAGTCGTTCACATCCGCTGCGATCTCAAAATTCTGGCCATTTGATAATACCTAGAATATCAAAATCAACTGCGGGCGGGAGATAGTTTTCCTATTTAGAGCCCAAACTCTGGAACAATCTACCTAACACTGTTCGGGAAGCAGACACACTCTGTCAGTTTAAATCTAGATTAAAGACCCATCTCTTTAACCTGGCTTACACATAATACACTATTGCATTTCTATAACTCAAATCTGTTAAAGGATTGTTAGGCTGCATTAATTAGGTCAACCAGAACTGGGAACACTTCCCAAAACACCCGATGTACTTGTTACATCGTTAGAAGAATGGCATCTACGCTAATATTAGTCTATTTCTTTCTTATTCCGAGGTCACCGTAACCACCCAGATCCAGACTGTATCCAGATCAGATGGTCACTGCAGCCACCCGGATCCAGTCCGTATTCAGATCAGATGGTGGATCAGCACCTAGAGATGACCTCTACAGCCCTGAACATCAACATAGACCAGGACACCTAGATGAGCCCTAGAGACTGATCCCCAATGAGGACCTTGTCTCCTAGACGGCCATCGGGACAAGTCCACAGGAACCAGATGAGTCCTCTGCACAATCTGACTCTACTTTAGCCTAGATTTAAACTGCCGATTTTGTCTGGCCAGAGGAGAATGACACTATTTCGACACACAATTTCCCCGTCTAAATACTGTAAAGCTGATATAAAGCCACCCAGCTTTATATCAAGCTGATATAAATTTGCATTGTTAAAAGCGCTATACAAATAATAGTGACGTGACTTGACTTGACTACTGGAATCACAGGGGAAAATCCACAACAGGAACACGGGAAACACACAACATCTAACCAGTAGACCTGATGAATACTAACTGAAAAGACTGGGGCTTTTAAACACAGGATAACGAGGAATAGACAGGTGCTGGGAATCAACTAATTTAACAGGGTACTGGAGTCATGGAGCACATGGGGAGGGAAAAGACAACAAAAACAGTCCAGAGGCGTGACTTTACTCCCCCCTCCCAGAAGGTGCGTCCCGCGCCGTAACAATTCCACCGGGGAGGGGGGAACAGGCAGACATAGTCCAGGGTGGTGATGAAATAGGAAGGAGCCAGGGAGGAAACAGGAGGGGCCCGGAGCAGGAGGAGCCCAACTGGACCCAGGCCAGCCATAATGTCGACCCACGGTGGAGCCGACGGAGTGAGGAGCCATGGAGGAGGAATGGCCGCCGACTCCAGGGTGCCGACCAACGGTGGCGGAGCAGGTGGTGGGGGAGCTCGAGGCAGATGCCAGGGGGATGCCGCGGATCTGGGGGGCCAGGGTGGAGCCGAGGGCTCTGTCGACCGAGGCGGAGGCGGAGATCTGGATATCCGCACCGTCGAGGGAGCTACCCAGATAGCAACAGAGTGTGGGACAAATCTGGCTTACATTCGGCACTTTTGTCTTAATTCTGGCAGTTTTTTTTTATCACAGTCTGGTGTGAAACAGCATTTGGCTGAGCTCTGGCTGGAGTCTGGCCAACCAAAAGAAACTAAGCAAATTGTGTCTATTTGGCTGAGCTGTGGCTGGATTTTGGTCCGCCAGAAAAAGGAAAATATTCGGCTGAGATCTCAATGGGTTTTGGTTAGCCGAAGAGTAAATAAAAGATCTCTGGCATGAATGTGATTTAGAGTAAAACAGACTTGTGTAAGATGTCTTCCTAATTTTATAATTAAAATGCGATGACGTAGTTTGAAATGCATCTTGGAAATAGTAGTTGATTTATATCTACGGCGTTAAATCCACTTCACAAAAAGGACTACTTTTCCCAGAGCACACCTCGAGACAAGAAGACGCGCACACCCCGCCTACCAGAGGACCCGGAAGTTGCGTAGCAGTCAGTCAGCCAATCACATTTGCCGACACAGTCTGGCGGTGAAATTCAAACTACCGCTCGAACTTTTGCGATTTGGTTTGGTCTTTTGGAGTTTTAATACATCAAGGAAAGTTAATTCTTCTTTTAAAATCTCAACTAACATGTAGATTTCACCCATTCCTCTACAGTGCGTCACTTGATTGGCTTTTTGTTCGTATTTAACTCTTTTCTGTCATTGGATTTCATTTGTTTTAATGTTAAGGTGCTACAATTATTCTCAATCCCCATTTACAGTGCATAATGGAAAACATCACGTGGTCTTACAGTGAGTGAAGAAAACGTGAAAAAGGGCTGTTAAAAGAGTCAATAAGATGTTTGAATCTGGGGGAAAAGGAATTAATTGGAATTAAAAAGTATTGCAAATGGAGATTGTGTGCTATGCTTGGACACAATCTACACAAGTATGACAACTAAGAGTCATTCATAACTACTTTTCTGTATTGGCCTTTATATTATATTTTATTTTTTATTTTTTTTATAAATAAGTTGTTTATTCATATTTGTGTTTTGCTTGCAGAAATCATGTGCCACACAGTCAGCTTTGTTGACACTGAAGAAGTTGAGGTTGTGCCTACAATCTGGGTGAAGGATGGTGTGTGTTTATGGCCTCCATACAAACACTTAAATCAGTTTGTCTGCATATAAAGTTCAAATTATATATACTGCAAGTATGTATACACCCTTTCTGTATACAGTATGTTTAATTTAAATGGCTAAATGGTAGAAAACTTTTCAGATTGTTCTGATTTTTACATTCTATCTTTCATAGATAATTACAGTGAAGCATGCTGGAAGCTCTTGCAGAACACACCGATCTCCAGTCAGACTCACTGATGCCACCAAAACGCAAAATAAAGTAAGATTGTGTGTATTATGTAGTTCCTTGACACAGACCTGTCTTTGTATCATTGTGCAATTTAACAAATTGACATGCACATTTCTTTTTTAACTGCAAAAAATGAATATTTTGCTGAATAGTATATTCACATGAACATAACACCCTCGCTTTATAAATGTATTAATCATTAAATTTCTTGCCTTATCTAAAGATGAAACAAGCGCCTACAGGATGAATGAGACACTGATGAGGAGGCCACCACACCCCTAAAAAATTGTTATGGAGCAGCAGAGGAACATCATAAAGATGGTGCAAGATCTCAAATCAAACAATGTTCTTGACATCACAGAATCTAACCATTTAAGTCCAAAACGGTTTCCAATTAAAGGCGTAAGGTCTTTAATTTCCTTGGAAAGTGATCTTCAATCATGTCTGGAAACAAGATAAAAAGTGGTAGGTAACAGTCTCAGTTATGATCTGGTTGTAATTACTGTTATAAGTAAATAGTGTGTGTGATCAATCTTAGTGTTTTGGCTTAATAGTGACAGCATGCTTAAAAATTATTTCAGGTACTTGAACTTGGATTGCTGGCAGTGTTAATTTTGGCAGGCATTTTTGATTTAGTCTTAGTCTTTATCTTGAGATGAAAATGCTTAATAGTCTTAGTCACATTTTAGTCATTTGAGTCTTTCATAGTTTTAGTCTAGTTTTAGTCGACGAAAATTCATTGTATTTTTTGTCAACTTTTAGTCATTACTTTTAGTCAGAGTCCGTTAACAACATTTATTTTGGTAGCTATTTTATATGTAGCATTCAAACAAAAATAGGCATCAATTCTTCTCTCTTCAGACCAAATCAATTAAGCTTATGAGAAATTTGAATCAAGGATTGAATTTGGAAAAATTGGAATACATTTTCATTTTTTGGTAGAAATACAAATTAAACTAATTTTTCAGATACAGTAGCTTTACTTAATTATACATTTATTTAACATCTTTTGTTGGTTAACATTTATGACATGGATAGGAATGCTGTCCCTTTAAGACGGAAGGCATGCATGTAATACTGACACACATTCAGTTTTCACCCACCTGTTTACGCTCACTTAAGCCATAACCGACTGTATTTACGTGAGATACTCTGACTCTACACAATAGACATTTGAACTGCTGTGTGTGTATTTGAGCGCTAAGAACTGATCGTGCGCTGTATGAGAACTGAAGAAGTGGAGCGTGCGCGAGAGAGAGCACTTCTATCAGCGCGATTCCGCCGATCCGCCGTCATTAACTTTAAGTTTATCGATAACGAACTGTGACTCCCGGGAAAAAGGGACGTCTGGTCACTCTATCCCTAAAAAAAACCCTTCAGGTGCTGAGGCCATGGTTTCAGATCGCTAGTTCGCGTTTTGGTAGCCTATCCGTCCGTTGCGGCTGCCATACTGAGACTAGATATAAACGCCCCTCATCTGATTGCAATCCAATGACAGAGACGCACATTTTGAAAGACAATACAGTTAATTTAGCCTATAGGATGTATTTTGAATGTCCGGTAGTCCTCAAATAACATTTTAGTCCCGTCTCTTCTTGTTAATGAAGACGCGGCATAAATTTCGTCATAGTTTTTATCATCAGATATTAATTTTAGCTCGTCAACGTCTCGTCTTGACGATTCGTTGACGAATATTTTTCGTCTTTGTCTTCGTCGATGAAATTAACACTGATTGCTGGGCAACGAAAAAAAAAAAAAACACTGAATAAAATGAGAAAACAAACGGAGGGGAAAACAAAGAGGTTACAGTGTTGGTCGGGTCTTCTGTTACGATTTGCTGTGGGAGGAATGATGGAGATGCGGAGAAACGTTAACAGTCTTTAATACTGGAATCACAGGGGAAAATCCACAACAGGAACACGGGAAACACACGACGTCCAACAAGTAGACCCGACAAACACTAACTGAACAGACTGGGGCTTTTAAACACAGGATAACGAGGAACAGACAGGTGCGGGGAATCAACTACTTTGACAGGGAAGAACTGGATCATGGAGCACATGGGGAGGGAAAACACAACAAAAACAGTCCATGGGTGTGACAATACTGTAGCGTTAACATAAAATAAATGTGCTCTATTATTTATATTCAAGTGTTTGTACGCAAAAGTAATAATGCGCATGCATGACAGGGAGGCGCCCGAGTGATCACTTGAATTTTTTCCTGATAATGAAATAGCTTAAAATTGGGGTACCTCACATACATGAAAAATATATATACAGAAAGCTTAAAATGTCTACTTTTAAACAAACCAATTCAAAAGAAAGCAAATACTCCCTGATCTTGTAATCTGTATGAAGGTTGCATTTCTCTCTAAAGGCGCGTCCAGTAGACTACTGTGGAGATGATAGTCAGCACCGTGAATCTTGCAGCCGACAAGAAAACATTTGTTTATTAATAAATACCCTCACGGACGTAAGAAATCAGCTGGAGCGACTCACCGAGAAGATGACGGATATGGAGGACAGGTGCAGGAGGAACAACGTACGACTGGTGGGGCTGCCAGAGGGGCTGAGGGATCCGACGGCTGGTTTCCTCAGAGTTCATCTTCCCAAGTGGATTCCTTCCTTGAGGGGCCGTGACATTGAGATTGACCGGGCGCACGCGTGTATGACGGAGGAGAGGATCCGATCGGCCGCGCACTCTCATCTTCCGTGTACTGAGATGGCATGACAGATCAGATATCCTGAAGGGTGCTCGACAGGCCTATCCGGTGAAATGCGCACAGAACAATGTCACACTACTAATTTTTCCCGACTTTAGTCCAGCTACAGCGATCAGGAGAAAGGCATTTGGTCCGGTTTTGAAGAAGATGACAGCGCTTGGCCTCCAGCCCTTCCTCATCTATCCGGCGGTGGTTAAACTACGGCACAAAGGGGAACAGAAAAGCTTCGATTCCCCTCAGAAAGCGGAGGATTTTATCAACTCCCTTTCTCAGCAGAAGTCATATGCCACGGCTCTGCGGGGCGGCGACGGGGGAACGGCGGCCGCTGTCTCTCCGGTCCAACGGAAGGAACTCGATGGCCGGGATGGACATGGCCCTAGCTGCCCAGTAGGGGATGGTGGTAGGATGGACATGGACGCTTGCTAACTCAATTTTTTGCTTTTTCTTCTCTCCTCTCTACTACCGAGATATTGTCCCTATATATCCGGTACAACGATCTCGTTGCTGGTAAGACTGACACTCCTTTTTTCTCTCTCTCTTTTTGTAGGGGACTAATTGAGAGTAGGTTTAATTAAAAATATTTTTGGCTGTGTGGGCCTTTCGGGAGACATGTCTTGCGTTGGAGTGGAGCAGTCACGAACCATCACTATTTTTGTTGCTCAGTCAGACCTATGTTCTCGGTAATGTGCGGTCTGAGTTGTTCCTTGTTTATGGTTGTTGGTTGTTCAGGTTTTTATGTTGTTTTTACTTTTTACAACAGACATTTATACTGTTATTTATTTTATCTTATTTCTAAAGGGATTTTTCATCTAGGAGGTTGGTATCTAAAATGCACATCAGCGTTTACATGCTTACAGAATGGAAGTGCTTCTGTTTTTCATTTATTGATTACAATTTTGGGATTATGAATATTCAATGCATACTCTAAATATTTTATCACTGAATGTGAATGGTTTAAATTCTGCTGTTAAACGAACCCGTGTGTTAGAATATTTACACCGTAAGTCTATTTCCTGTGCCCTAATTCAAGAGACGCATTTAAAACAGTCTGACGTGGCACGTTTTCAGAATAAATATTATAAATTAGCGGCTTTTTCCTGCGCTCAAAATAAAACTAAGGGGGTGCTTATCCTTGTTAATCGAAAGTTAAATTTAACAATTGAACACCTTGGTAGTGATGAGAAGGGTAGATTTGTTTTATCCGATGCAAAATATTGGTCGATGCATTGGTCTCTATTTACGGTCCGAATGAGACAGACAGTGCGTTCCTTACAGAGATTTCCAAAACATTACTTGAGCAGACTGACTGCCCATTAGTTGTGGGTGGTGATTTTAATGCTGTCATAAATCCTGCTTTAGATAAATCTCAATCTGATACAACAGCCAATCCATCTTCTAAATTACTGAATAAATTCATCACGGAGCTCAACTTAATCGATCTTTGGAGAATTCAGAATACTAAAGCTAAGGACTTCACTTTTTTTCTAATAGACATAAGACTTTCTCTAGGATAGACTACATATTTCTCAGCCCATCTTTAATTTCGTCAATTCCTCCATTTCTATATTACCAATTTTATTATCTGATCATTCTGCTGTGTTGTGCAGTGTTCCTCTCCGATGTTAAAGCCAAGTCCCTAGATGGCGCTTTAACATATCATTATTAAGTAATCAGACTTTCATTACTTCACTAAAAGAATATATTAAGGAATTTCTTGAAATCAATATGCCCTCTGATGTGGATCCTCAAATAATGTGGGAATCGACTAAGTGTGTCATACGAGGATTCTGTATATCTTTCTCTTCTACTCTTGCCAAAGCGAAAACTCACCAGTTTACACAATTAGAAAATAAAATCCAATCATTGCAAAACCTACAAAAACAACATTTTACTGATCAACAGGCTACACAGTTGTCCTCTTTAAGAAAATTCCCATTGCCGCTGAGTCTTCAAGTGGCTCGTTTGTACTGTCACGGGACGGGAGAGACGAAGACTCAAATGCTGGCAAAAGGAATTTTCTTTATTTACAAATTACAAAATAAACCAAAACACAAATGAAACCACCCCGAAGGGGAAAAAGCCAGAGTAAACACAACCACTGAAAACAAGACATACACAAGGCACAGGGCAGACATAAGTCACAGGCATACCTGGCACAAAAGTGAGACAAACGAGCCCCGAACAGAAAACACAGGAAGCCTAAATAGGGACGGCAATCAGGAAAACAGCTGGGGCAAATTAATCAATAATGAGGTGAGTGGAGTTTGGGGAATAGAATCCAGGAGACAGTGACCTCTGGTGGTGAGAGGGAGAAACGCAGGACCCGGACTCCTGACACACATAACATGAACTAATCACCGACATTGGAGAAACTCGAATAAGGAGTATAAATACACACATGGTAAATGAGGGAACTAAACAGGAACAGCTGGTCAAGGATTAACTAATCAGAAACCATAGTAACTAATGAGAGCTCATAACAAACATGACAAGAACTTAACTAAACTAAACATAATCGTGACAATTATATTGTATATAATACTGGTCAGTCCTCTGTCTGTTTGATAATACCTAGAATATCAAAATCGACTGCGGGCGGCAGATCCTTTTCCTATTTAGCACCCAAACTCTGGAACAATCTACCTGACACTGTTCGGGAGGCAGTATTGTCCGTATCCTGCCCAGATGGTCACTGCAGTCATCAGATCCAGTTCGTATTCAGATCAGATGGTGGATCAGCACCCAGAGACAACCTCTACAGCCCTGAACGTCAGCGGAGACCAGGACACCTAGATGAGCCCCAGAGACAGATCCCCGGTGAGGACCCCGCCACCTAGACATCCATCGGGAAAAGACCACTGGAACCAGTTGAGCCCTTACAATCTGACTTTGATGCAGTTGGAACAAACTGCTGGTTCGTCTGGCCAGAGGAGAACTGGCCCCCCGACTGAGTCTGGTTTCTCCCAAGGTTTTTTTCTCCATTCTGTCACTGATGGAGTTTTGGTTCCTTGCCGCTGTCGCCTCTGGCTTGCTTAGTTGCGGACACTTAATTTCCAGAGATATCGCTGACCTGATTGACACTATTTAAACTGAACTGAGCTGGACGATGACATCACTGAATTCAATAATGAAATGCCTTTAACTAAAAATTGAGAGTTTAACCCTTTAGGTGCCAGGGTTTTTTTGGAAAAATTCTGGATTTTAACATCAATATTTCAAAAGCTTGTGGCTTGAAAGGGCTTAAAGGTACAGATCTTCTGTAAATTAGAAAAATGTTGGGCATGACCTAAAGTTTATGTGGGGTGTAAATATACTCATCTAATTTGCATATTATGATGTCATCAGGGGGCGGCCCTCTTGAATTTTATAATATTCAGGAAATAGTAGATATTGGATTGATATTTGATATTTTTTGTCTTTTTATCCTCATTCCAAATGATCAGAAAAGAGGAAACCAACAATAAAACAGGAGAAAGTACTAAATTATTACTATATTACTATACTATATAGTAGTAAAACGCATGTGATCAGTAGCCTACTTTTTGATCAGTTCATCAGTAATATTCAGGAAATAATAGATACTGAATGGATGTTTGAACTTGCATGTTTTTTTTTGTTTTTTTTTTGTCTTTTTATCCTCATTCCAAATGATCAGGAAAAGAGGAAATCAACAGTAAAACAGGAGACAGTAGTAAATTATTACTATATTACTGTGCCATAGTAAAATAAATGTGCCTATTTTTTATCAGTTGACCAGCTATCTGCCCAATCAGGTATCTAGGTGACAGTTTATAGTTCTTGAGAGTATGGTACCTCTCATTGCATGGCACAGCACACAGACCTACCCCACACTGACTGCACCTGTACTGTCTGCCGGCGGCCCTTTGAGCGTGCGCGCGCGATCAGAAAGACGCTATCCGACTGATCATCAGCAACGTGATGCCTCTCCTATGGACACTAAGACCACGTCCACCCCTGCCACCCCCATCCCCGTTGGGCAAAGGGTCTAAATGATCACTTGATGGTGCTTTGTGAACACTCTCGCCTTTTACGGCGGCACCAATGTGCTGCAAAGATGTACCGGGAGATGCGCGAACATTAGACGACCGATCGTCATTTCCAAAAGGCAAATATTCCCCTACAGAGTCAGAATAGGCAAATAACATTTGCAACACATCCTCACGGTACAACTTTTTATTAGCCATTTGGCGATTTTCTCTGACAACTCTCACAATTTACTCAGACGCTATGAACTGAACTGCTTCCACATCAATGACACGATAGCTCACTTGCTCTGCTAATTCCTCGAACAATTTTGGTCTAGAATCGAAGTACTACATGTCTAGTGGTAGGGAATACAAATGAGATATTACACTATATTAGGAATTTTGCGACTTTGGCGCTTCGAGGGTTAATCTTGCCATTTTACATTATTGACACACTATTTTGATATTGTGCAGTTGCTTTGACACAATTTGTATTGTTAAAAGCGTTATATAAATAAAGGTGACTTGACTTGATTTGACTTGTCGTGTGTCTTGTGTTTCCCGCCCTCTTGTGTCCATATTTGGTCTTGTTCCTGTCCTTGTTCTATGTGATTATTAGTTTATTTTGTCTGGTCTACTCGTTACTCACCGGTGTTCCTGTGTGTCCCAGCCTTGCCTTGTCTTGCCTTGTCTGTTTTGACATTGTGACACTGTTTTGACTGTTGTATTTTGAGTTCATCCTCGTCTCCTCGTTCCTCCCTGCTGTGTGCACCGTGACAGAAGACCAGACCTACAAAGTAAGCGGTGCCCATTCACCACGTTTTGTTTTTCGTTTTTTGGAAAGTTTTTATTTTGGTTCCTGTTTGTGTGTCTGTCCCGCGCCATGGAAGTCACCGCTGGACAGACACACAGCAAGTCGGCGTGGGAGTTCGGAGGGATCACCACGAGTGCCGCGAGTCTGTTGGCCGCAAGCCCCTCCAGTCTGCCGCCATTCACAGGAGATCTGCCGCCGTCCGCCGCTCACCCAAGCCCGCCTGGAGTGCATGTGGCAAGCCCACCTGGAGCTCAAGCCCACTGGCCGCCGCTGACTCCTTCCCAGGTCCCGTGGATCCAGTTCACCAGTTTCGGCCAGGAGTGCCGTTCCCAGGTCCCGTGGATCCAGTTCCCCAGTTTTTGGCCAGGAGTGCCGTTCCCATTCCCGTGGATCCAGTCCACAGATCACGGCCAGGAGTGCCGTGCCATGTTCCAGGAGTCATGGATTTTTAAGTCTTGTCATGCCCACAGGAACTGTTTTAATCCATACGTCATGTCTTGTCCACTGAGACTCGTCGAGGGCTTCATCCTGTCGTGGAAGTGGAGGCGGTTGCTGAGGGACCCTGTGAGGGCCCCTGACTCCTTGTCATGCCCAGAAGAAGCCTCAGCTTCCAAGCTAGTCCAGGAGGGCTTCCTGTTCCTGTGGGCTGTCATGTTCCTGTGTGTTTGGCCTGTGGGCTGTCCTAATCCTGTTTGTTTCGCCCCTGAGTGCTCCTGATACCCCCTGACTGCCCCATGGAATTTTTTTGGTGGGGGTAGAAAGGTTCCGGTTGTAGTGGCCGGCCCGAGGGAGGAGGCCACGGCCACGAAGACCACCTGCCATGGCCTCCAGAGCTCCCAGCTCCGCCTTGGACCGTTCTGTGTGTTCCGCTCTGGAGGTCCCCGTCCTGTCTTCCTGTCCATGTCTGTCCTGAGGGGCCTCCAGAGTGCCCACCCCCCCTCCCCGGTGGTACTGTTACGGCGCGGGACGCGCCTTCCAGGAAGGGGGAGTCATGTCAGTCCTCTGTTGTGTGTCTTGTGTTTCCCACCCTCTTGTGTCCATATTTGGTCTTGTTCCTGTCGTTGTTCTATGTGATTATTAGTTTATTCAGTTCAGGTGTGTGTGTGTGTGTGTGTAATTATCTGTTATTGTCATGTGTATTTAGTTCCTGCCTGTTTAGTTAGATTTTGTCTGGTCTACTCGTTACTCCCCGGTGTTCCTGTGTGTCCCAGCCTTGCCTTGTATTGCCCTGTCTGTTTTGAGTTCATCCTCGTCTCCTCGTTCCTCCCTGCTGTGTGCACTGTGACAATACTCTGCCGTTGCAAAAATTGCAAAAGCCAAACCAAACGAGGCATTTATCCTAAAACAGACACTTTGCCTAAACCTGCTCTGCAAGTTTGAAACGCTCATCAGACGCTCTCCATATGAAAGAGCAAGCGATTCACACATTTATTTCAAACCCCCATGATGAAGCTATACAGAACAACCCCCAAACCCCAACCCCCCTCCTGCTGGACTGAATTAAGTCACACAACTGGTTGCTCAGTGTAAAATAGACATGCTCTATCAAAAAGAAAAAAAAATGGTGTAACATAAACCAGCGAACTGCAGAATACACACATCTGTATTAATCATTTTATAGCCTATATTATTTTTTAGTATTAAAAAAAACACAGCAATCCGGGATTTGAACCTGTGTCCCTGAAATCACTGTCTAACCTTTTACCACTGGACTATGGATTAACTTGATAAACCAACTTCCCTTTTCCATTGCGTGTTTTGCTCTTCATTCATCTCACTTCGCAATAATAAAAATAACAGTGGCATCATGCAGATAATTCTTGTGTGTTTATTATAGTGCAACGAAGCCGTGTTCAAATGCTGATTTTATATAGGCCTAATCATTTTCTTTTCCATAATGAAATGGACTGCCGGTGAGCACGCTGCTTTTTGATTCTGCTTTTGATGAATAGCCTACAGCAAAACTGACTTATAGCACCGTTTATTCTTCAACCTCACATAAAAAGTATTAATGGAACAAAAACACATTTTTGCTGTAATAATAACTACGACTTTTTAAAAGTCATTTCCTATGAACCAAAGCACGATTATATATTATTAACATCTTACTGTCATTATTAGCCCTTCATGGTTCCAGTCTTACATGTATTCTGTAGCTTATTGTGAATATAAACCATCAGTTTCGGACACGGCAAAGTTAAACTGCACCTGCTTTTAGAGCTTGGCATTTCAGCCCGAGCTCAACGCGTCCCTGTTCATGCAGACAGAGATGGCAAAAAGTGCATCCTGTTTGTTTTCTCTATTTTATAAAAGCAAAACGTTTTGTTGATATTGTGAGTGCACACAAAAATAAGGGTAGACCATTTACAGTTCCGAATAAATTATTAGTCTTATCTGTTTGAGCAAAAATGTAAACAACTAGCAGTCATCAAGAAGCAAACATAATATGGTGGTAATTCGTGGTGTCGTGGTAATTAATAGGCTAATTAATTAAATTAAATTATGTAATTTAAAATTACATAAAGTAGCCTACCTAAAGGCTTTTATGCGTTTTTCCTACATAAAAATAAAGGGATTTAATATTGATAATAACATTGAAGACATTGTATTCCTTAAAGATAAGGTTTTAATAGTTTTAGTAGTAGTAGTCTATTACGTTCTGCCCAATGTCTTCAAGTGAAACCGAACTTTTATTTTGACGGGTTGCCTTGAATACCTTTACATTTCTGTGTATATGATATGAGGATAGTTTTTCTCAAATGAAACGCTCGAATGCTCATGAAGTAACTCTCAGAGCAGTTCTGGAGATGTTGTTCGTGTATTTATGTCCTCATTTAGTGAGACGACAGACGTTAATATCACCGCAAGCGCTTCTGTATGAGTAAACAAACCCGTGCGTCTGCGCCATACATTAACACAGAGACACGCAGAAGTCATATTTAAATAGACGTTTTGCGGCTTAATATTTACAAATAGGAGTGGGAGTGTGCTCACTTGTGTGTGCGCTTACGTTTGTTTGTGTGTGTGTATGTGTGTGCACATACACACACACCTATTTCGTTCTCACTTTAATCCGCCTGCCCCGGTTCCTCCCCCGCCGCGACTCGTAGATGGGGAACCTACCTATTCGGTCAATCGTATACTGGACTCTAGGCGGAGGGGACGCGGATTCCAGTACTTGGTGGACTGGGAAGGTTACGGTCCGGAGGAGAGAAGTTGGGTTCCTGCTAGGGACATCCTGGACCAGTCCCTTATCGATGATTACAATCGACAGGTAAGGGTGTCTGGGAACGCCAGGCGGCGTTCCTAGGAGGGGGGGTACTGTCACGGTTCATGGATTCACTGACTCGCCTTTGCTATGTGTGTGCGTGTTGTATGAATGGGCGCGGCTCATCAGCACGGCTCGTTATCGCTGATGAGTTGATCAGCGCCAGCTGTGTTGAATGAGAATGTCCTATATATTGTTTGTCACCTCGTCTTGTCTTTGTCAGATGGTTGTGGAGGTTCAGGTTCGACTCACAGTTTCTCTCCCTCGCTCCAGTTCCTGTGTTCCTGTTCTGAGATTCGCCTGCCTGTTCTGAGGATCGTCTGCGGTTCGTCCGTTGCGTTCTGCCCACGGAGTCCTGCGTTGCCGAGCCTGTTATTCTACTGTTGCCTCGTTTCTCACCTGCACTACCTCTTCTATTGTGTTTAATAAACACCTGTTCTCACTTGCTATTGAATCCGTGACTTTTTCCTTCGAGTCATGACACGTGCAGCCTTGTACAGAGGACAAACGGCCAAGGTCAGGATTTTTCTTTCAAAAACTTTATCCTGTAGATTAAAATGAAAGCCCTTAATACGACATAAGTAAATTGTGTAATTTTAATGGCTTTCATAATAACTGTTTAATAACCATAACATGCAGTAAGAGCCTTTGTATAAATTTAATTATTTTAATTATTATTATTATTGGTGTGCGTTTATTAGGCTGCAGCCTACGACTATCCCACGTTTTGAAATTAACCCTAATTTTCAAATGATTTTTAAGGATGTTATAATGTTATATTATAATGTTATTGTTGTTTTATTTCGTTATTTGATCTCCATTTACAAAACGAAATATCGTAATTTCAGTCAGTTTGTAAACTTTCTCTTTGCGCCACCTGGCGGTAGTTTCGTGAACAACTTCAGCACGTGACTGACTTGCAGTTAACGCCATGGCCCTGCGGCGGCGGAAGTAGTTATTTTGGTTGTCCACCTACTGTATGTCTTCCTCAGATGTAATGTTAGTTCTGTACTTCAGCATTGGGTAAAATAGCATTATAATCTCCTTTGTGGTAGAGAAAGTTGCTTACATGTAGGCTACAGGAAACAGCGAAGATGTTGAATGAAACATAAACACAATCAGCTTTTCCACGTTAGCTTTTATACTGGTCCCGATAATCAAAACTTCTACTTACCTTGCTCCATTTCTGCAGATCAGTTTTTGTGAATGAATGATTTAATCCACCTGTTGCTTTGGTCTTCATCAACAGCCGCTTGCACCACCTGCTGGTGAGCGACTGACAGCAGCTGGAGATTATGCATCGGTGCTCTACTGCTATTCCTGCAGTTAGCGCTATTCAACTTGCTTTTTTGTTTCAAAGACATATGGCATTATTTTTCTTCCATACCATTCCCTTTAAGAGCCAGTTGCGCTTGCGCCATGGCAGATTTGCTATTTACACGGTTGAATTTGCAAGCGCAAAGACTGAACACATCTCCAGAGAGGAAACAGAGCTGTTCATGCGCAAGCAAATAGGTAGCCTAATTCTGATACATGCAATGACTATCCATTATGACATGTAGGCATTTTTATATTCATGTACCCTACAGAATAATAATCTTTTACATTGTAATCCTTTAATTTTTAATATTTGGCATGTTTGTGTGCTGCTGCGCGTCCCTGTGTGTGTCATAAACAGAGTGTACACATGTTCTGGACCTGCCTATAGGCTCATATTACTAACGCGCTCTTTAAATAACAAAAAATGCTGCGCCATTGACTTTAGACCAGGTTTTAGTTGGTCAATGGCGCAGTCTATTTCAGTTTCCTCAAAATATTAACGCGCCAACAATGTGCCTGAACACACCTCGTATTCAGACAAGCATGCCCATGAGCGCACAAATTGACACAAATGCATTTGCTATTTAAATAACATGGTGCAGGACGTGAAAATGATAACTGTGTCGGGCTGAAACTAGCAAAAAACACTTGCGTCACGCCTGGCGCCGCATTTGCACTGGGTGTATGATAGGGCCCTCTGTCTTTACTCTTATCACAATAAAAGCACTTTTAATAAAGGCTCTGTTTGGAGTTCACATCTCTCTCTTCCTCTGAACTCACACAGTTATACTACAGCATGACTCTATCAGATGTTTTAGAATCTTTAAATATTACAAATTAGAAACTACACATAAAAAACGAAAGTATAGTATACTATGATATTTTTTAAAGCGAGGAAAAATAAGAAATCATGACAAAATCTCATTTTCCATTTCTTAAAATATAATTAAACACAAGTTGTCTTTCTATTTCTTATTCATTTTCAGATAGGATATCAAATTAGTAAAATGTACACAGATCTTCACGTAAACTCAAAAAACTGCATACATGACTTGAATTCTGATATAAGATTTGATTGTGACTGCTCACAACTATATTGATAAATGTTTTGTGAGGGAACAACTCTATACCAAGTTTTCTGATGCATGTTCATTTTGTTCTAATAGTGATTAGAGTAAGTTAACCTCACAAGTGTATAAACTTGACTGTGTGTGTTGAAACATTCAGTGTAATATAACAAAAGACTTACAGAGCTCTTGTGCAGTTGATGACAGCTGGTATGAGTCTTCTTCTACCCTCCTGTGTTGTGTTGTATTTCTTCAGATCAAACTCATCCATCACCTCCTCTGACATCTGAAGCATGTAGGCTATTGCTGAACAGTGAGCAGGAGTGAGTTTCTCCTCTGAGTGTTTTTCTGATCTCACAAACTCCTCAATCTCTCTGTAGAGAGTCTGATCATTCACTTCAAGAAGACATAGAAACAGATTGATGCATCTTTCAGCTGAGAGATCATCATTATTCTTGATTTCATTTTTAATGTACTGTGTGGTTCTCTTGATGGTTTGTGAGGTGTCCACCGTGTGTGTCAATAGATCCTGTAAGAGTATCTGATTGGACTCCATTGAGATGCCCAGCAAAAATCTCAAGAAAAGATCCAGATGACCAGTTTCACTCTCAAGAGCTTTATCTACTGTTTCTTTATGTAGAGTATGAACTAAATCAAAAAACTGTAAAGTGTCTTTAATTTTGATTACATAATAGTAAAACACATAGAAAGCAGCGAGAAACTCCTGAAAGCTGAGATGTATGAAGCAGTAGATTTTCCTCTGATGAATGATATATTCCTCCTTAAAGATCTCAGTACAGATGCCAGAATACAGTGAGGCATCAGTGATGTCTATCCCACACTCTCTCAGATCCTCCTCATAGAACATCACATTGCCCTTTATCAACTGTTTGAAAGCCACTTCAGCCAGTTTCACAATCACTTCTCTGTTGAACTGCAGAAGTCTCTCTGCATCATACTTCTGATTCTTCATATTCATCTGAATCAGCAGGAAGTGGATGTACATTTCAGTCAGAGTTTGAGGGATTTCTGTTCTCTCATTGTCATCTTTCAGGAGCTTTTGAAGCACAGTGGATGAGATCCAACAGAAGACTGGTATGTGACACATGATGTGGAGGCTTCTCGCTCTTCTAATGTGTGACATGATTCTGCTGGACTGATGCTCATCACTGATTCTCTTCCTGAAATATTCCTCCTTCTGAGCATCATCGAATCCCTGGATTTCTGTCACACGCGTGAAATATTTGAAGGGGATCTGATTGGCTGCTGCTGGTCTGGAGGTGATCCAGATGAGAGCAGAGGCAAGCAGTTCTCCTTTGATGAGGTTTGACATCAACACAGCCACTGATGAAGTGTCAGTCACATCACAAACTTTCTGAGCATCTGAAAACATCAGTGGAATTCTGTTTTCATCCAGACCATCAAAGATGAACACAACTTTACACTCCTCATAAATCTTTGCGTCCAGATCTTGAAGTTCAGGATGAAAGACCAGCAAAAGTTCATGAAGGCTGTAGCGATGATCTCGAATCAAGTTCAGCTCTCGAAATGGAAGCACAAACATGAAATCTACATCCTGATTGGCTTTTCCCTCGGCCCAGTCCAGAATGAACTTCTGCACAGAGACTGTTTTTCCAATTCCAGCGATGCCTTTAGTAAGAACACTCTTGATTTTCTCTCTTTGATATGGTTGAGCTTTAAAGATGTCATTGCAGTAGATTAGAGTGTCTTGTGAGTGTTGTGTTCTGGCTGTTTTCTCCATGTGTAAAACCTCATGTTCTTCATTCACTCCTTCACTCTCTCCCTCTATGATGTACAGCTGTGTGTAAATTCTGTTCAGGAGTGTTTGATTTTCTTGTTGTTTGATTCCCTCAAATAAACTCTCATACTTGTTCTTCATGATGGTTTTGTGTTTGTCTTCGACTGTCTGCAGAACATCATCCACTGATTCATGATGAGAATCCTGCTGCACGTCTGCACTCACATCATGTTTACCTCTAATGTTTGATCTATGGATAAATTATCAAGAGAAAATAAACAACAGATAGAAAAACACGTGAATGTAAAGGATGTAGTAAATCAATAAAATGTAAATGTAAAAAGTGTATTTTCTGTATTATCAATGTCTCACCATAGGTTCACTTCACGTTAGTGAAGTTAAAACGTTCAAGAATTCCTTTGGACTTTTACAAATTTTCTTTTGAATTTTACGTACAAAAAATAAAAAAGTATCTCAGCTCTCTCAAATCTTTCTGTGTAGATTAAGTTTGTTTTTGGCTGTCTCATTCCTATTTTACTACAGCAGTTTGATAAACTACTTCATGTTTATACTCACAGAGGTTCAGATGTTACTAATCCATCACTGAGTTCAGGTGGGACAGGCAACGATGTGTTACTCTTCAGAGACACAACACTGAGTTCTGGATGAGCTCCTTTCTGACGCTTTAGTCTAGAAATAATTCAGCATATAAAAACATAATCATTTAAAACACAATATGCCTGTCTTTATTATAAGCTAGGGATGCTCCGATACCTTGATCAGTATGGGGGTTTATATGAACCTGGAGTTTTTTCAACTCATTAAATGCATTCTAAGATAATGTTCTTTACACTGCATTCCAAATTATTATGCAAGTAACATATCAGTAAGATTTTGGTACAATAAACACTCACATTTTTGTTTTATTTCTCACATATTTTCAGATAACTGATATCAGTCTCAGACAGGTTTGTTCAATAGTTTGCCAGGCCTTCTTAGGTAAATGAAAAACCTACTTAAAGAGGTTGTTCACATTATTGAGCAAGTCACAGTTCTCATGCAGTTCTCAGTTCTCTCATGAGGAAGAAAGATCTTTCTGAAGATAAAAAGCATGAAACAATGCAACGTCTTGCAAAAGGTATGAAAACAACCAATATTTTGCGAAAAAAATGCTTTAAAAACTTTAAGAGAGATGTTGTTCCTGTGGCTCAGTGGTAGAGCATTGCGTTAGCAGCGCAAAAGGTTGTGGGTTCAATCCCCAGGGAACACACATACTGATAAAAAGAAAATGTATAGCCTGAATGCACTGTAAGTCGCTTTGGATAAAAGTGTCTGCTAAATGCATAAATGTAAATGTATTTGGAACCACCAAATGTTGACATCTGTGCTATAAGTATAGTAGAAACCTTTTGTAAAAACTTTATTTCTTCATGGTAAGGTTGACATTTGCATGGAACTGCCCTTCTGTCAACTAATTAAATGTATTAAAAGGGCAGCTGTAAAAAAAAAAAAACACTGCTAAACAGCAAACTGGTGTTTGAAGCTACTCTTTGTGTTCTCTGTGTGAGTTTTGGTTAGCGGCGGCTGAAACACAGATTTACACATAACTGCCAGCCTGCATGGAGAGGATGTTGAGACTCCAGTAGTTTCAAGTTATAGGTTTTGTAGCAAGGGCCCCGCCATCTTGCAGTACCACTGCCTGTGACATAGGGCTGCAAGATAAATCGCATCAAATATCATGCGCATCTCGTCAGTAAAATCAGTTCTGTGATTAGTAGCAAATCTCCATTACGTGCATTCAGATGGAGCGGCATTTAATACACAGAGCCGTAGATCACTGACAAGCTACGCAATATTGCATTCATAATCGCAGATGAATCGCCTTCGATTATGAACGTAATATTGCGTAGCTTGTCAGTGAACCACGGCTCTGTGTATTAATATTCAAGGCCATTGCCACTCCCTCGCATATAGACTTTTGATCACAAAACATGTCTTTAAAAATTTAAATCAATTTATTGTTTTCTGTGAATGAGTAAGCAGAATGATTTTCACATAATTTTGAAGTAAATATTCTAGGCTACAAGACTGATTACTCAAAAGTCTTATTCAGAACTATTTAGTGTGGGTTTTATGGCCTTATTTCAGCTACATTTTTTTCCCCAAAACTTACTAACCACGTTAGGGTTACGAATAATATATTTTTTTCTAAAAAATGCAAACATGTACATCCATCTTGGTCACGTAAGGGATAATCAATGGCTAGCTGGGCATTAAACGATTTGAATGCACTTCGCGGAGACAACCACCCTCCGCTGCACGTCGGGCGGTTCTTCGCCTCATTCAAATCATTTAATGCACAGCTAGCCGTTGATTATCCCGTTTATGCCATGGTCATTTGCCAGCAATCACATATTAAAGATGTTTGGTTGAGGATTAAAGAGGATTGATTCAGTTAGCCTTTGAAAGGGCCCCACTTTAAAAGCAGTGGATTGCCTTCTAATACAATGTATAGCCAGGATATTTATGAGAAATAACATTAAAATTTATTAATATAATTTTAATTGCTAGAAAGACGTGCTAAACAGACAGGTTTCAATTGCACATACAGCAATTTAAATGCTCTTTTTAAGCACAATATGTGTCCATTCTTGTTACAGATGCCCAAACTGCGATAAAAGTTTATGCCACTAAGTAAACATATGAATCAATCACTATAGTGATGACACCGTTCTTCTCCCTGCTTCAACTGCAAAGTGACAGCTTGTAACTTTTATACTGTAAAACGCAAATTTGCAGCCTAAATAGTACCCTTACTTCCACATAATCTTAGCATACAATATCGGTACTATATCAGCTTGATTTTAACATGTGTATATAGGCTATACCTTTATTAATCAGTGCCAAGCGCCCCACTACAACAGAATACAACAGTACGCTGTTCCGTTTCCGTCTGTTTGACGCAGATATGCGTCCACAAAAGACGATTTGCCTCATAACACTCACTTGTGATTGGCTGAATGTTAGTTCACTCAAATCTATGTAACAAACCAGAGAATATTCGTGGGAATGTTGGCGGTGGTGTGTCAAAAAGTGCGGGGGACAGATGCATCTTTATCTGAAAGTAGGGGGACATGTCCCCCGCATCCCCTGCGTATTCTATGCCCATGAGACAGGAACTAGGAGGAATCCTCTTACATTATCATTTGGCTGGCATTGTTACTTGATTTGGTTCCCAACTATAATAAGCATACCTATACATACAATAAAAGATAAAAAGAAAACAATGATTTCAATTATATTCCCACACTGTACAAAAATTCTACTGATATGTCACTTGCATAATAATTTGAAACACGTGTATATGATTGTAGAGCCTGCTGATCAACATTAGAGTGCCACCCTCAGGCTGAATTACAAAAAGTTTATACAAAAACTTCATGTTTATACTCACAGAGGTTCAGATGTTACTGATCCATCACTGAGTTCAGGTGGGACAGGCAACGATAGGTTACTCTTCATAGACACAATACTGGGTTCTGGAGATGCTGGGGATGTTTTCTGACTCTTTCTCTTCTTCTGTTTCATTTCAGAATCAATGCTCTCTGCATTCTCCATAATGATAAACTGACCTCAGATCTGTATACAGAAACACAGAAAACACTCAAACAAACAACTATGGCCCAGTTTCACAGACAAGGCTTGGATTAAGCCAGGACTATGCCTTAGTTAAATTAGGATATTTAAGTAGATTTTATTAAATTGCCTTGGGAAAAAATACATTACTGGTGTGCATCTTGAGACAAAACAATGGCACTGACATATTTTAAGATATGTCATTGCAAGTTATTTTTTAGTTAAGACAGCTTAAACATTCATTTTAGTCTGGGACTAGCCTTTAGCCCTTAGCAGAAATAAATGACTTTATATCAGGACTATAGACAGTCTGCTGTGTTTTTATTTCTTTAGTCTCTCTTCTGTATTAATGTGAGTCCTGACATGTGCACACTATAGAGTGAAAGTGAAAGTAAATGTGTCTGTATAAATAGTGGATTTACTTCTGTGTTGTGTTAATAGTTCCCCAATAACACAATAAAACAAAGTAAATAATCCTAATATTGTAGTTTAACAACATAAACTCTTTTAACATGTATTTATTTCAGATGTGAACTAAAGGCAGAATCTTTGATGTTTGATTTCATGATAATCCTCGAGCTTATGTCTGGATCTTCAACATCTCATCGGTTTTAAATAAGCATTAAGATCATTTGACATGACAACAAGTGTAATAAAAACATGATAAGATATAAAGACATTATATCAGAAACTAAAGTGAAGTGTATCGTTAAGTTCTTACCGTGAAGTGTGTGTTTGTTTGACGACAGTTTGAGTCTCTGAAATGCTGATGTTTTTACTTTCAGTATCGGTCTGATCTGATCATGCCAGTTTTCTGCAAGTGTCGCTTCAGGAAGTTCAACACTGAAACCAGTGGCGGCGCCAGATAATTTTTGTACACAGGTACTGAGGGGGTGCTAGATCATTGACAGAGGGAGCTGGGCAATTAATAGTAAATAATAATAGTAATTCCCAAAGATTTTTTAGTCCGCCTAGAATTCACTGAACAAGCATTTCAGAATGGGAGTCAAAGGCAATACGACATCAACATCACTATATTTACTTGTTATTTAAAATCTCAAACCAGAGCCTTCACTCTCTGTATTGATGGCCAAATGTGCCAAGCCGCTGTTTCGGGCATTGCCACAGCTGTTTCCCAGATATATACGGCGGTTCATGCTGATGTTAATTTAGATGATTATGCACTATATTTGCATAACAAGTGTTTGAAAAGTGTATGAAAAGTGAGTACTAGCCTATCGCGCTTACTGAATGACATGGTGTCACGGTTGAGCTCTGTGGCAAACAAAGGAACGCAGAGACGAAGATAAACTTAACATAAACAGTCTTTAACTCTTTTCCCGTCAGCGTTTTTTTTTAAAAGTTGCCAGCCACCGCCAGCATTTTTGATGATTTTCACCTAAATTTGACGGCCCTCAGAATATTTTCTGCTATGAATATAAGAATATATTACATATCAAAATAAAGAACAAAGTCTCTGCTTTTAAACAAACAAAAAAACTATTTTATTCCATCTTCATGTGTTCATGTTTTATCACCATTTGAATGCAGATGGGTACCATCAAAAATACAACATTTTGGACAAAAACTGAGAAAAATGCATTTTTATCAAAGTAGTGCATTTTCATGCAAAATACATTCAGATGTCATATTCTTTCACCTGTAAATAATTATATGAATAATTTAAATTGCATTCAATAAACAGAACAAACAGACACACACACACACACATATACATACATATGATTATACACACACACACAGGCTACATACATACATATGCATACATATACTGCGCACACACACACACACACACACACACACACACGCACACACACATACACATACACATACATACATACACATACACATACAGATAGATAGATATATAGATAGATAGATAGATAGATAGATAGATAGATAGATAGATAGATAGATAGATAGATAGATAGAGCTCACACACACACACACACACCCCTATTCAGATTGACGGATTGGTTACAACTACAGATGTTTCTGTGTATGTAAATGCATCTCTCTCACTGACTACATCATCCCGATCAGATTCAAAATGGTCAAAGCATGATCTACATAGGCTATGATCTATATATGATCTACATTTTCTCTGATCCTTCCATTTATGCTGATCGTCTTCTATTCTCACCCTAAAGACCCGGAAGTCCCGTAACTCATTCAGGACATGCGCTAGAGCTTTCCTTACCGTAATACACCTAGAAATTAACAAACACAGCTAGAAACAAATTAACTAATAAAGACAGAAACAGGAAAATCCATATATGGGCACATGAGGGAGCACAACACAAGACAAAACACAACACAAGCCTGACAAATGGAGGCGCTGGCGTAATCCCGTGCATTTTTTTCCTGCAGAAAGAACTTAAAATATTCTGGTATTTTTGGTCATACAGATAAGAGTAGCCTAATAGGCTACATCATTCATATTTTTTTTTTTTTAAATTGCTTTTATTTGGGGCGTGGTTATGACTCCGAACTAGGCGCACGCTTTTCTGTGAGCTCCTGGCGTTGTTCGTTTAAAATCCTGAATACCATCCTCTTTATTCACCGACACGATTTTATTTTGTTTTATTAACTCTTTGTGGTGATTTAAGAATCAAGATGGCGTCAAAAAAACGGAAAGATAAGGCAAAAATGGACTCTTCTCCAGCCGGGGAACATGACGTTGAAGAGGATGCTAGTAGCACTAGCTCATCAGATACCATATGCAGCGTACCTCAGGGAGGGGCAACTAATGCCAACGCTTCCCAAAAGTTGGATATAATTCAAAAACTGGATCTAACGAGAAGTGATTTCGCCACAAAACTCGATGGAGTTCTAAACGCGATACAGGAGGTTAAAAAGGATGTAAGAGACTTCTCTGGGCGCATGGATATGGCCGAAGAGCGCATTAGCAATGTAGAAGACGCGGTTAATTCAGAAAAGAACAAGTTGGAAGAAGCAGCTAAGCACAATCGCTGGGTCCCGAAACCTTCCCATCTCCGCCTATTATAGAGAGAGCGCACAGGCTACCTGGTAGGCCACAATCCAGTCGATCATCTCCAAGAGTGCTGATCATGAAGTTTCTGAACTTTCAAGATAAAGTCCGAGTGATGCGTTCTGCCAGGTCTAAAGGCAGAATTATGTATGGGGAACAAGAGGTCAAGTTCTTCCCGGATTTATCTGCAGAGCTGCTTCGTCAGAGGAGACGTTTCGACGGTGTTAAACAGCGACTGCGATCCTTGAACATTAACTATGGTCTAGTTTACCCAGCCAAACTACGTCTGACAGTTGAGGGACAGACCCGTGAGTTTGAAGACCCATCTGATGCCGAAAAGTTTCTACAGGGAATACAGAGTGCAGTCGAAGCATAAAGGACTTACAGGAAAGTTTGTCAGTTTTCCCGGTTTAAAAATGCCCAGCAAAATGATTAGTTTTCACGTTTGATATACATATGCCTTGTTTTCTGCTGGGTATAAGGTGGTTATTCTCACTGTTCCCGGAATGACAGTAGCCAATGTGATAGTGAATAAGAGAACTAAACGCATTGTAAATGTCTATTTTCTTTGAAAAGTTCAACTATATAATTTGTAAAACCTTTATGAGGTGAATGCCCATAAATCTTTAGAGATGCCAGGAGTTTCACACAATTCCAATAAGTTTTTCCTTTTCCTTTTATCTAGTCGCTTAGTTTTATTTATCTGCTCCCTTTTTGATATTGGATCAGTATTGGGACATAACTGTATCCCAAGGTGTTAAAGTGGGGAGGGAGGGGTCAGGCTGTCTTGTTCGGGTGGACAGCTAAGGTAATTTGTTCATGGCAGGTTTTGAGTTATTATTTTGGTCTTGTTTTTTAATAATTACACCTTAGTCGTGCAGATCTTTTGGTTAACTTCCACATCAAAATATTATTTGATTAACATGGATGTATATAAAGATGTACAATCTAACCTAAGTTAAAGAAAATCTCACAAAACAAGCTGAAGTTCACCTCTTGGAATGTTAGGGGGATGATCAGAATGGTTAAGCTTAAACAAGTTATGACAAGGATTAAACAACTGGAATCTTCCATAGTGTTTTTACAGGAGACTCATTTACTCAAAGAAGAGCTATTGAAGGTGCAAAGAAGATGGCCT
Source organism: Onychostoma macrolepis (assembly GCF_012432095.1). Classification (NCBI taxonomy): domain Eukaryota; kingdom Metazoa; phylum Chordata; class Actinopteri; order Cypriniformes; family Cyprinidae; genus Onychostoma; species Onychostoma macrolepis. Next base: position 7,689,954 of record NC_081165.1, on the reverse strand, counting down.
GGTCAAGTCTTGGCTTCATGTTATTCTTCTCATTCCAGAGGGGTTATGTTGTTGATTCATAAGTCCGCACCCTTTTAGTAAATAATAGTATTACTGACAAGGCCGGTAGACATTTGATAGTACAGGGAATCTATATGAGTAAAGTTATTAATCTGGTTAATATTTATGGCCCAAATGAAGATAACCCATCGTTTTTTGAAAAACTTTTTATATTGCTAGCCTCTCTTCCAGGTATGGTTATAATAGCAGGTGACTTTAATTGCACTCTGGACCCGCTGCTTGACCGCTCTTCGACTGGATAGTTCTCACTCTCAAAGCAGGAAAAAATTAAACAGTTTATGAAAGATTTAAATTTATGTGACCCCTGGAGAACACTAAATCCATCAAAAAAGGAATATTCATGTTTTTCATCATTGTCTAAAACCTCTTCTCGAATAGATTATTTCTTAATTCCATTTTCTTTACTTCCGAATATAGACAGCTGTGTATATGATAGTGCTGTTTTGTCAGATCATTCTCCCATTTCATTATTTTATATAGATTCAAAATTAACAAAAGGCTCCCCTAGATGGCGCTTGCACCCTAATTGGCTGCAGAACCCTGATTTCATTAAGTTTGTTGGTGAACAAATAGACTTGTACTTTGCTACAAATACTGATCAGACTTCTTCGACTATTAGATGGGAAGCCTTTAAGGCATACATTAGGGGCCAAATGATTGGGTATACTAGCTCTAAATTTAATAAATTTAAACAAAAGATGATTAATTTGGATACCGAAATCAGAGATTTAGAGAAATTAATAAATATAGATAAATCCAAACAACTTAAACAAAAATGATTAGCCCTTAAAGCGGAGTATGAGGAACTTTCCACATTGAGAGCTGAAAATAGTATATTAAGATTGAAGCAAACTTTTTATGATCAGGGTGAAAAACCCACCAAATTGTTAGCTTGGCAGCTTAAGAAATTAATATCAGAAAGATCCATTAATGAAATTAGGAATGAAAAGGGTAATTACAACAGATCCTGCTGAAATTAATGATACTTTTATCTCATTTTATAAATCTTTATATCAATCTGAAATTCCTACAAGCCTTTCCAATCAGAATAACTTTTTAGATGGATTGGATTTTCCTCTATCACTGAAGAAACAAGATCTGAGCTCGATAGGGAACTGGAATTGGAAGAGGTTTCTAATGCCATTCTTAGTATGAGGAGTGGTAAAGCGGCGGGTCCGGATGGGCTTCCAATTGACATTCATAAGGAATTTAAAGAGAAATTAATATCGCCTTTATTGGAAATGTATGTGGAAGCTTTTCGACAAGGTCATCTCCTCCGTCGATGAGGTGCCCTCATCACTCTTATTTTAAAACCAGGAAAGTCACCTGTGGAATGTGGTTCCTTTAGGCCAATCTCGCTTTTAAATGTAGATGCCAAAATTATCGCTAAAGCATTGGCAATGAGACTCGAGAGGGTTCTACCTCATTTGATACATATAGATCAAAATGGCTTTATTAAAACCGTCAAGGGTTTCATAATGTTAGGAGAGTACTTAATCTAGTGCATGCAGGAGATGGAGCCCTGATACGCCATTTTGTCACTCGATGCCGAAAAAGCATTTGACAGACTAGAATGGCCGTACTTAATGGAGGTGCTGGCAAGATTTGGTTTTGGTGACTTTTTCCGTAGATGGATGGAAGTACTTTTAGTTGATTCCTCTGCAAAGGTACTTACTAACAATCTAATTTCGCCTGCATTTAAACTTAGTCGGGGTACTAGGCAAGGCTCACCACTTTCACCTCTATTGTTTGTACTAGCTATGGAGCCTCTGGCAATAGCAATAAGATCACATCCTACCATTCACGGTATTTTTACAGAAGCTTTAGAACACCGCATTGCTCTATACGCTGATGATGCCATCGTATTTCTATCAGAACTTGGAAAATCTATCCCCTCCCTCTTAAAACTTATTGGCCTGTTTGGCAATTTTTCTGGATTTAAAGTAAATAAAGACAAGTCCTCAATTATGTTTCTCAATGAACAAGAGAGATTAAACCCTAAAGTAAGCCACCCATTTGTAAATGCTCTAAATGGTTTTGATTATCTAGGAATTAAAATAACCCCAAACATAAGCCTCCTTAGTTCAGCTAATTATGAACCTTTGATGACTAAATTATCTGAAGATACGACTAGATGGATGACACTGCCTCTTTCTTTAATGGGAAGAATAAACGTGATTAAGATGAATATACTTCCAAAATTTTTATATGTTTTTCAATCACTACCGCTTCCCCCTCCCCCAACATTTTTTCTAAGAATAAGAAAACTTCTCTCTAATTTCATTTGGAACAACAGGAAGCCAAGACTGAGACTTTCTTTACTATATCTGCCCTATGAAAGGGGAGGGCTCCAACTACCTAATTTCTTATGGTATTATTGGGCTGCTCAGTTGAGGGCTGCATTGTTCTGGTTTGCTAGTGAAGCTGCTGTGTCTTGGTTACATGTTGAAAAATTGGCCGCAAAAGGCTTGACACTTGACAGCTTTTTATATTCAGCACCACTTAAAGAACTAAAAAAAAGGATATTTATTTGGCTCTTGAAAAACTTACATATGTAATTAGAAAGAAACCCTTTGATTTTTTTTTATATCTGGGAGGTGTTTTTAGACTTTGTTAAAAATGGAGATATTGAAGATGCTTTAGATGTGTGAAGTTATAGAATTTTATTACTGACGGATTTTTTTTTTTTTTTTTTTAACCGATCTGGGGTAAGTTATGGGGAAGGATGATGTGTTTTTGTTTTTTTTGAAAAACTTTGTTAAAATTCAATAAAAATATGTTATACAAATTGCTTTTATTTATGTGCACTCACAATAACATCAAAACGTTGCTTTTGTAAAATGGAGAAAATAAACAGGATGCGCTTTCTGCCGTTTCATGCAGTCTCTGTGAAATGGAGTGCGTCACAACAAAGAACCGGCTACTTGCCTCACACAGACATAAGAAATAAATCTATAGAAAGCTTGAAATGCCTGCTAAATAATTCAAATAAAAAACAAATATTCTCTAATTATGTAGTCCGTATGAAAAGGTGCAATTCCAAGGACTAAGTTAAGCCAGAAAGTGGATCGTGCATTTGTGGCAGTTGCGCCAAGACTTTGGAATAGCTTAAATTTACATATCAGGGATGCTGACTATGTACATGTTTTTAAAGTTCAGCTAAAGACATATTTGTTTGCCATGGGGTATTCTTCTTGTTGATAATTTTTTATAATTATTATTATTGCTGTTTTAGGTGATTTTTTTTTTTTATTATTGTTTTTCATATTGAGATGATGTAAAGTACATTGGTCAACATGTCTTGTTTTAATAGTGCTATATAAATACATTTGACATTGACATTTCTCTATTAAAGGCGTATCCATTACTGTGGAGATCAGAGTCAGTGTCGGAATTCGACAACAAATAACAAATAATTAAAATGTTTTATTTTTCCCTGACACATTCATAATCATGATTTTTGTCGGTGCTTTGCTTCAAGCTTTATGCGTGCACTTGAGCACGGAATAGGATATATGCTTAGATCATATGCCTATACATTAAAGGATGGTTTATTAGGTAATTATATTAATCAATTTAATATAAACGGTAAAAGTTATAAACTTGTTGACTAGGAAAATCTTTAATTGGGGGCAGGTCTACTTGGCACAAAGAACCGAACTATTTTTTAAATAAAATGCTGTGACATTACGAAACGTGCAGCGCAAATCACGTCATGTCATGGATGCGTAACAAATCAAATGTTTTTATTTCATTTCATTTGTGTGTGTGTGTGTGGGGGTGTTATGGGGGTGCTTTGGTCTTTCTTGGGGGAGCTGAAGCACCTGCTAGCCCCTCCCTAGTGCTGCCCAAGACTGAAACTCACTCAAATCTCAGCACAAGTGAAAAATAAATTATGAAGAATCATCAACAAAAATAGTCAAAATTACGAGAATAAAGTCGTAACATTTTGAGAATAACATCATAAATTTTAACATGAATGTGTGTGAATGTGTAGTGATGCAGTGAACAAGCAGACCTGTGAAGATCATTTACTCACCCTCACCAGTGCTGTATAATACTTTAACATTAAAATAATAAAATAAAGTTTAAAGAACATTTTTATACATTTTGTAATGATTCATCACAATGACAGGGATCCATTTGCAACTTTATTAGAAACGTGGTCGTAAAGGCAGATGTCAGAACACAGGCAAGGCAGTAAAGCAGGGCAGACAGAATAGTAAACATTAAACAGGGTTATGTTCTTTTGATAAAACTTTATTTTTTCATGGTAAGGTTGAATTAAGGTTGCCCCTCTGTAATAATTCCAGAGCAAATTGCCTTATGGTTTTTGCCTAGGCGAAGGCAGAGGAGGTGTGAAACTGCTGGGTTCATGGTAGCAGTTGAGTCTTCTGTAACAAAAGTCTACTGAAGGTGAGCGTAGTGATGAACCCAAGTGCAGTTTATTTAAACAAAGAACATAATCCGAAAGATTTGACTTGACTTGAATTGACTTGGCATGAACAGACTTGAATCGAACAGACTTGACTTGGCATAAACAGACTCACCGACAGCAGGGTTACAACATCAATACTCGACACAGGACAAAGGCAACATGATATCCTCTCTCCCTTTAGCGTCCCTTCAAAGGATCGTTAATTAATGATTACTCTACACCACTGGATTTAGATTGCACGTCAGGATTTTTGAAAATTAGAGATAATTATTTATATTGTTGTAACAAGTGTCCACTGAAGGTGAGCATAGTGATGAACCCAAGTGCAGTTTTATTTAAACAAAGACAAAACATAATCCAAAAGACTTGACTTGACTTGAACAGACTTGACTTGAACAGATTTGACTTGGCATGAACCGACAGCAGGGTTACAACATCAATACTCGACACAGGACAAAGGCAACATGAGGGCTATTTACAGATGTTACTCATCCAGAATAATACTTCTACTGCCGCCGTTCCTTGGTGTAACATTTAAGAAGTGTATTTGCTGCCTTTTACCGCTAAGTGGCGCTTTAACCACAGACTTTGAAAAGTAAGAATTTGAACGCGTTGGAGCACATTCCCTCGCGTTTTGCATAGCACTCTGCCGAAATTGGTTGCAGTTGGTCTATAATCTAAGATAAACTAGTTAAAATAATTCATATTCACAGAAGGAAATTTTGTACTTTAGTGCGTTTGTTATTCAGAACGAACTCAAGCAGCATAGTAAATGTCAGTGTCACATTACTTCTCACAAATACAAATGTTTAAAATCTACATTTAATTCGTACAATAAACGTTACAGTTTCTACATGTCACGGACCTACTTTGTTATCTGTCCTTATTTAACAGGAACTAGCTACATTAGACAACTCCTGCACATGACATGCCCAAATTAGGAAATCGTAGAATTAATTCCTTCCTTAATTTTAGTGAAAATGTGAGCACATTGTATTATTTAATTCCCATTATTAAACAAGAAACGAATAAATAAAACCTGGCCAGGATTTAGCCAAAACAATTAAACAAAATAGCCTATACGGACAAATTAATAAAACGTCTGTAATTTTAAACTCACAAGTTCTTTCATTATTCAACAAATACATTATATAACGAAATAGTATTTGTAATATAAAAATTAATAAAGGGTACCAAATTGTATTTATTTTTATTCGTCAGGATACAATTCGTTTTTAACAACGAATTTTCGTTTTTAACAAAACATTTAAAACACAATAGGAAAAAGTATTGCAGAGAGAGAAAAAGAGTTGTACAAAAAAGCCTGTTTGCTATTTTTATTCGTCTTGTCAAAATACTATAAATTCGTTTGACATTTTTCTGTTAATACAGTAGGAAAAGTGTCGAGAAAAATAAATAAATAGGACATCTGTCATTTAAAATTATAGGTTAAGCAAAATATAAACAAAACCGAGTCCGTCCTTCAAGGACAGCGCATCATCCATGCTTTGCTCCATCCTTATTCTGCTGTCACTGATCGACCTTCCTGTTCTGTCTGAGGGCCGTATATCACCATCGGTAGCCTGCTCTGAGCATCACTGCGCACAGACCCCGCAAACAAAATACATGTTACCGACCGCTACCGCGTTATTCCCGCAGCGCAAGAAATCTGGTCGGTCCCGCAGTTATTGCGTTAATGCAGTTAATGCAGATCTACTTTGCAGCCCCTACTTCGGAGCTCAACTCTCCCAAACCCCAACTGGAATTACACAAATGAAAATTCAGTCACACTGCTGGAGGCTATTTTTATTTTTGCTTAACATAATATAGACATGTTCTATCTAAAACAAAAATAATTATAATGTGTAACATTAAGCAGTGTGTTTTCAGCTGCAGAATACACACACGTCTGATAAAGATCTTATTTCAAGTTTTTCCGTGCCAGTGATCCTGCTGACCACAACTGGACGAATTAACTTTGGTTTTGTGTCCGCAAAGCAAGAGAATGGTTAGTCATTAATTTCACTTCATAATAATAATAAAGGCCTAATGCACCTCAAAAAATTACGTTTATGTATATGTAACCATAACAATTACTGTGTATAACATTAAATCAATGTTTAATTTGTTAACCCGCACCTGGACGCCAGCGCACTGAACTCTCTCTGTTTGCACACGTCATTGTTTACGAACAGATTAAATAAAACGTGACAAGTCAGTGAGCAGTAATGGCGTCGGCGCGACGCAGTGCGTGCCGCGTGGGGGATGGGAAATGCTGAATGAATTCTCGCGGGATCCACCCTGCTTGCAGCTCGAGGCAGGGCTGCATCTCGCGGTAGTTTGATGTCGTGGGGGATGGGATTTCGTGAGAAAGTTGTTCATGGGTTCACCCATGTGGGCCCCAGATAAAATGCCTATTTTGAGCCCATGCCCACTCTGTAGCCCATGTGAAACCAAGGTGAATCCAAGGTGTTCAGTGCTTGATAATTACAGACCGGTGTGTTGAAGCAGGTCTATAAAATGCTGCTTGCTACCCGAGACAAACTTTCTCTCTCTCTTCTCCTTTACACAGCTGCTGTTGCAGCCATTAAAAAGAGTTCAGTTTTGGTTTTTAATGGCAAAGTGATTATATTTCGTTTCGTTTCTTTATTAAGTTAATTTAGAAACATGATTGGAACATTTTATGTTTGTTAATTTCAAGTTGTATTTATTATCTTTTTAAATACCATGCGGTCAGCGCCAGACAGTGAGTTGAGCATATGTTTGATCAGTTTAGCCTTCTCAAATAAACAAGATATGGGGCATAAAAAAAACGTCATGCATTTCACAATATACATTTAAAAATGTCAGATAAATGTGTGATAAATCTAAAATCGTTTGTGCTAAAGGTGGAAGCTGAAGTGCGCTTTGAAGGACATGGAGGCGCTAAGCGAGATCACTTATGCTTTTGTTTTTCTTAAGAATGGAAAATTAAAATGCGCTGTAATTTTTCCTCATAAAGGTAAGAGTATACATCATTAAAAGCTGCAAATAGTTTTATTTGTGTGCACTCACAATATTAAAAAAAATGTGTTGCTTTTTAAAATAAAGAAAACAAACAAGCTCTTGATCTTGAGCAGGAACACTTCACAAAAATTGAACCGAAACTCAGCAAATACTTGCCTCACTGACATAATAAATATATTTATAGAATGCTATAAAATACTACTTTACAACGAAATAATTCAAATCGAAAATTAAAAAGTCTTTCATTAGCCTATGTAATCCATGAAGATGCATTTCTCTCTAAAGGCGCGTCCAGTGAGGAGATATGTGGAGTAAGGACGGAGCAAAGTGTGGATGATGCGCTGTCCTTGAAGGACGATCAACTCGGTTTTGTTTATATTTTGCTTAACCTATCATTTTAAATGACAGATGTCCTATTTATTTATTTTTATCTGCGACACTTTTCCTACCGTGTTAATGGAAAAATGTCAAACGAATTTAGTATTTTAAAAGGCTATTTTTGTTCAACTTACTACAAAAAGTAAGTTGTACAACTTTTTTTGTACAAACTTTTTTTCTCTCTCTGCGACACTTTTTCCTATTGTGTTGTAAATATTAAACGAATGATAAGACAAATAAAATAACAAATACAATTTTGTGCAGGCTACACTTTTATTCGTTAGCCTATATCTCTCTTTCAGTAGCGGAAATTTAAATGTGAGATTCTGGAAACGAGATCTAAATTTAGTGAGAACGGTCAGGTCAGGAAGAAATTATTCTAATTAAGCGGACAGCGGGTGAACAAAGAGTGAATAGCGGGAGCAGGTGGGTGAAGGACAAAAAAACCCCAGCGTGTCAACCGCCCCTTTGCGCCACCTGGTGGTGATTTCGCGAACGACTTTCACATCTGAGTGATTTGTATTTGCCGCTGCGGCATTACCGCGGCGGCTAGCGCGGCGGTAATAGGCATTCTGGTTGACTACCTACTGTATATCAAACAATGAGGGACACATGACACAAACCAACCAATGGGAAACAAGGCACATGACTAAGACAACCAATCACAACATGACACACAGACAAGAGTGTACCGCTGTCGCCTCTGGCATGCTCAGTTGGGGACACTTAATTTCTAGCGATTATCGCCGATTTGATTGCACAGATACTATTTAAACTAAACTGAGCTAGACAATGACATCTCTGAATTCAATAATGAAATGCCTTTAACTGAAAATTGAAAATTGAGTGTTTAATCTTATCATTATACATTACTGACACTCTATCCTCCAATTTGATACTGTTAAGTGCTTTGACACAATCTGTATTGTAAAAGCGCTATATAAATAAAGGTGACTTGACTTGACAAGAGTAGCACATGACATGATCACGAGGGGCAAGGAAATCACATGGCTAGAACATGAAACAAGGCAAAATATCAAAATAAAAGACATGAAAACATGTACATGAAACAAAACCCAAAACAGGCATGATAATAGTTTCAACCTCCACAAAATACCACATTTGTCCCTTTTTTTAATATTACCAGTTATTATTAACAATGCATTATTCCCAGTTATTAACAGCTTTTTATTTGTTGTATAGTTTATGGTTTGTTTAATTTTATTTCATTTTCTTGTGCTTTGATATAATTCTGCAACTGTCCTACTACAGTTGTTGTAATTTGACACAGCCCCTGCAGGCCTCAACTACAAATACCGTGTAAACAACACATCAAAAGGAATTAACTATAGGCCTACATTAAAGTCATTCTCTATTATCTATTAGCCAATATAAGAGGCATTAATTAAAAAATTAAAAACAATAATCCATTAAAATCAAGAGATGTAAATTAACACAATTAAAACTCTGCTAAAAAGTACACGTTATACATTAAAATTAAAGGCACCGTCAAAACATAACCCACATTTACAATAAGTTCATGCTTAATACTCACATTTAAGTGTGTTTGTATTTTCTGCCATGTGCAGATGTGAAGGGGGAGGAGAATTTATACATGCATCACATTTAGTCGATAAAACACTTCCGCAAAGGATTCAACTGTGTATCCTCGCTCATGACTCCTCAGGAACCCTCCTCGATCCTTGCCTCTTTGCAGTGCAATTAGAGAATTGAAATGTCCTACAAGATGGCTGAGCTCGATCAGTTTCCGGGTCATAGGATGGAGGACAGAGGAGCGAAGAAACAAGGAGGGATATTGAGAAGCATCCATGGAGATGTTAGTCCCGTCCAAATTGGTACATGACAATCGCAGACATCGGGTGATAAGAATCGAAACTCAAACACAGTTTAGAAAACTAGTCCCATCTGAATAGGGCTAAAGAAAAACCGAAAAACAAGTGATTTTATACAGTACTTTTTATACAATTTTATACTTGGTCATTTATTTATTTAGAAAAAGGATCCAGAATTACATATACAGTATTCGGTGTGCCCCCGCCTTGTGCAGCAATGACCATAACTAAGTTTCCAGTAACTGCTAATCAGTCCTCCGCAACAACTTGGAGGGATTTTAGTGAAGTCACACTCATAGGCGTAAATCCCGGGGGGGACGGGGGGACATGACCCCCCCCCATCTGAGGGTTGTCCCCCCTAAAAATATCATTACAAAGCGACTCTGTGTATTGAAAATAATATAATGGACATATACTTAAAATAACTGTGTGAGTAGTAAAATAAATAAACGCAAAAAAGCGTTTTAAGTTCAGAAATGTTTTGATTCTCCCCTTCCTTGCCTCACAGTGGTTTGGTTTCTTTACCGATACACACAGAGTCCGGTGGGAGAGAGCAATTTTATTCTCTTTAAACATCGGGTGAAATGATTCTTTCTCTTTAATACAAATGATGCTGGATCATTAATAAATTAGTAATGACAAAAAATTATGATATCCGATGTATTTTCTATGAGTTATTATAAGGTTACCAAGCTTAATACTGTAGCTCGTCACCCACTACAATTACAGCGATAAGCCTGTGTGTGAATTGATATTAGGCTAGTATTGTAGACCTACCGATGTGTTGGGTTTTGCTCAATATGATGTAAAGTGGCAGATCAGTGGGCTTAATGCGGTTGAATATATAAAGAGACATACGGTTCCAGACGAAACCTAAAATACTATGGAGGACGCAAAATAATAATTATAATATGACCGCGTGGTGAACCATATGAACCGAACTCATATTTAAACACAGTCTCCATGCTATGTACATATGCTACACATCTATCCTTACAAGTACAATTTTGGCTGTATTATTTGTGTCCCCTTCAAAAATTGCTCTTTTTATGTTTATTGTCCCCCCCTACTGTTAGATGAAATTTACGCCCCTGGTCACACTTTATAATTATAATTTTTTAATACGGATTTTTATGGAATTACCTATGCGCCAATTAAAATGAATGTAATTTTTCAAGAAACTTATGAAAATATAAATTGAAACTGAATAAAATATCTTTGAAAGTGAAAAAAATAAATAAATTGCATGCAAAATCTTTGACTTCGTTTTTAATACACTGCATGTTTTGCAACTGTTTTCTCCTCTCTCATTCGCTGATCTGTACTTACAAATGCACTTCCAGAATTTTAATTTACGCTTCTAAAGTTTTCGTTTACGCTTTTGAAGTTTGATATGATACAAAATGATATATAAGGATTATTATTATTATTATTATTATTATTATTATTTTATCAGTAGTTATCTGCTGCTACACTATATTGTTGAGATGGTTTCTTAGGAATAGCACAGACGAATGATATCATCATCATTATCATCATTCATCGTCCTTATCAGGATACTCATGGTAAGTCGTCTTGATTTAGTCCAATCATTACTGGACCTCGTTATCTACATACAGTTACAGCCTTCAATTAGATCATATTTCCCCCCAGCACATAGAGTAATATACAGTCCTAAATGTACTGTATCTGACAATGACGATGCTATTTTACAATCGCGGTGTCAATCACTGTGCTGTCAACTTTGGCAATGTAAAGCCTTTTACCATGCTTTTTCTGTGTCCAGATTTGACTAATAATAAAGAAAAAATGGTCACTTCAGATGAACATTTCGGGGTGAAAAACAAACAAACTTTGACAAAAAGTACTCTTTAATAATGCCTAAATGTATATCCAAATGCAAAACCTAATGCATACAAATAATTATGACTGAAAGCAGTTTCCACAACGGTATTACAGATGATAAATGGTGCATAATTTTGAGGTATTTCAAGTCAAGTCAAGTCAAGTTGAGCTTTATTGTGATTCCGCTACATGCGGGGGCATACAGTGGAACGAAATGTCGTGCCTCACAGGACCACGGTGCTACATAAATACAGGAATACAGCAGTGAAGTAAAACAATATAAACCTATACACAACTATCCTACTGATAGATTTGACTATAAATATGCTATATATAAAATAATTTTTTACCTATACATAAACTAAAAAATACAAACAATACAAACTATACGAGTGCTTCAGATAAATACTGTACATGTGCGAAGAGAAACATTGTGAGTCAGCAGCTGGCTGGGGAACAGTGCAGGATGATTTGTAGTGCATGAGCATGTAAACATATGTATATTTCTGAGTCTTTTTGTGGGATTTGTATACACACAGCAGTGTGTGTGAAAAGTGACTAGTATGGAAATTGCAATAATTCGCAAGTGACAACTTCTCACTTTGAGCACACGAATGCGTGTGTCATTTATTTAGCAGGTAAAACCAATGGCGCTGAACCGCATTCACGTCATCACGCAATTTAAAGGGACCGCGATCCCTGTAGTCATGAATAAACACACTAAGAACAAAGTGCTGCGTTTATAATCAACAGTGTGTAGACCTACGCTTAACAACAAAGGTGAATTATGTATGTCACATTCACTACACACGTCCCCCCAGAATTCACCATATCAGAAGAGAGAAAAAATTAAAATAAAATAAAAAGTCAACGGGGAGGTGGGCGTATCAGTCGGCCACAACGGCTGCGCTGTACCGGAGGTCGAGGAGACCCCACTGCAGGCGGAGTCCCGTCATTACACGTGTGTGGGGCATGGAGTGTGGATGGCTTGGGAGTGAGGGGGGCAAGGGGTGGGCGCAGAGAAGGAGGTCGTCCGCGTCGTGGGGGCTGAGCCAGGTCAATAGGCCTAGCCACGTCCAAGTGAGCCGGTTTAAGGCGGTCAATGGAGAGTCGCTCCGGTTTGCCGCCCCTGTCCACCACAAAATGTTTGTCCCCTGTCTCCAGAACCCGAAATGGGCCCTCATAGGGCGGGTGTAGCGGCCCCCTGTGGGCGTCGTGGCGAATGAAAACATAGTCAGCCGCCTGAAGACCAGTGGGGATGTGCGACTGAGGGAGGCCATGACGGGAAGTAGGGACAGGTGCGAAAAGCCTCGCATTGTCCAGTAGAGCAGAACGCTGGAGAGTAGCAGACCAGGGAACCGTAATGCTAGGGACAAAATCCCCCGGAACCCGCAGCGGCTGTCCTTAAACCAGGTCCGCGGATGAGGATTGAAGATCCTCATTTGGTGCAGTCCTGATGCCCAGCATCACCCATGGGAGCTTGTCGACCCAGTTACCGTCTTTGAGGCTGGCACGCAGGGCAGCCTTCATTGACCTATGAAAACGTTCACAGAGTCCGTTAGCCTGCGGATGATATGCGGTTGTGCGGTGGAGTTTCACTCCGAGGCTCTGAGCGACGGCATTCCATAGCTCAGATGTAAACTGCGCGCCTCGGTCAGAGGATATGTCCAAAGGGGTGCCGAAACGGGCAACCCAGGTGCCAATAAATGCCCGTATCATTTCGACAGATGCCACTGACGTCAGCGGCACAGCCTCAGGCCAGCGGGTGGTCCTGTCAACCATGGTTAACAGATATGTGAAACCGTGAGAGGAAGGCAGAGGACCGACCAGGTCCACGTTTACATGGTCAAAACGCCTCTCAGGAACAGAGAACAACTCTAATGGGGCTTTAGTGTGGCGGTGTACTTTGGCCCGTTGGCACTCAACACACGTGTTAGCCCAGTCCCTGACGTCCTTCTTGAGGCCGTGCCAAACAAACTTCGCTGCAACCAGTCTCTGTGACGCTTTCGAACCTGGGTGGGAGAGACCATGGATGGCATCAAAAATTTGTCGTCTCCATCCTGAGGGAACAACCGGCCAAGGACTATCTGTGGAGATGTCACACAGGAGCGTGGTGCCGGCGTCGCCAAAAACCACGTTCTCGATCTGCAGCCCTGTAGTCGAGGTCTTCAGGAGTTGAACATCCGGGTCTGTGGTCTGAGTCGCTGCCATGCGGTTGTAATCCAAACCCAGATGGACTGCCCCTGCCACAGCCCGTGATAGGCAGTCCGCCACGCGGTTGTTCTTACCGGCAACGTGCTGCAAGTCCGTGGTGAACTCTGAAATGTAGGACAGATGCCGCTGTTGGCGGGCGGACCACGGCTCAGCCACTTTGGCCATGGCAAAAGTCAGCGGCTTGTGGTCCACAAAAGCAGTGAAGTGTCGGCCTTCCAGCAGGGAACGAAAGTGTCTGATGGCAAGGTAGAGACCCAGCAGCTCCCGGTCGAAAGTGCTGTACTTCCGCTCACAGGGGCACAACTGACGGCTAAAGAAAGCCAGCGGCTGCCAGGCCCCGCCTACCCACTGCTCGTAGACAGCACCGACAGCGTAGTCCGAGGTGTCCGAGGTGATGCCGATGGGGGCTGTAGGAGAAGGATGCGCCAGCATGGTGGCGTTCGCTAGGGCTGCCTTAGTGGCAGCAAAAGCCTCGACTCTGCTCTCAGTCCAGTCCACAGCGTGCTTGGGTTTACCTTTCAAAGCCTTGTGCAAGGGCAGCATGAGCTGAGCGGCTCGAGGGATGAAGCGGTGGTAAAAATTCACCATGCCGAGGAATTCCTGCAGGATTTGACAGTGAGCGGGCGTGGGAACTGTGTGACTGCCTCCACCTTTGATGGGAGAGGGACTGCCCCATCCTTAGTGACTCTGTGTCCTAAGAAGTCAATAGTGGAGAGACCGAACTGGCACTTGGCGGGGTTGAAAATTAAGCCATGTTGGCTAAGCCGCTCAAAAAGTGTTCGAAGGTGCACCAGGTGCTGAGACTTGGACATGCTCGCTACAAGGATGTCATCCAAGTACAGAAAAAGGAAAGGCAGCTCCCGCAAAACAGAGTCCATGAGGCGTTGAAAAGATTGGGCGGTGTTTTTCAGGCCGAACGGCATACGCAGAAACTCAAATAGACCAAACGGCGTAATCACTGCCGTTTTGGGAATGTCCAGTGGGTGTACCGGCACCTGATGATATCCCCGGACGAGGTCCACCTTGGAAAAAATCACCTTGCCAGCCAGGTTTGGGACAGGGTATCTGTCAGGTGCCATTGCCTCATTAAGCCGCCGGTAGTCACCACACGGGCGCCAGCCGCCGCCAGGTTTGGGGACGATGTGGAGGGGTGATGCCCACGGGCTGTCGGATCGGCGTACTATGCCCAGGCGTTCCATGTTGGCAAACTCAGCCTTTGCCACGGCAAGCTTGGTTGGGTTGAGGCGCCGAGCTCGGGCGAAGACAGGAGGACCAGTAGTGGCGAGATAGTGCTCCACACCATGCTTCACGGCAGATGCCGAGAAAGTGGGCTGTGTGAGGGCTGGGAACATGGCAAGTAGACGGTGGAAATCATCGGACGTTGAGAGCATGCTAGACAGTCGTATGGGATCGGCCTCGCTGAGCGTGCACATATAAGAACAAAACGTGACGGCGTCAATCAGAAGGCGGTTCTTTACATCCACCAACAGTCCATGTGCACATAAATCAGCGCCGAGGAAGGGGACGGCGACCTTTGCTGTAACAAAGTCCCAGCCGAACTGCTGTCCTCCGAAACACAATTCGACATACCTTGTTCCATATGTGCGGATGGGGCTACCATTGGCAGCTTCCATAGGGGGGCCGTGGCTGTCGGTCACCATGTCCAAACGGGATGCAGGCAGGACGCTCCTTTGTGCCCCCGTGTCGCACAGAAAACGGCGTCCGGAGATGCTGTCGCGGATGAAAAGCAGCCTGCCTACGCGGGCGACGCTCATGGCCACTGCTGAGCGCCGGCCCTGACATTTCCTGAACCGCCGAAACTGCATGGTGAACGGCATTTGGTAGCTGTGGTTCCAAACTTTGCATGGTAGAAACACAAGCCTGAAGGCTGTTGGGGGCCAGAAGGCTGCTGCCGACGAGAAGTGGTTGCCGCGACCAGTGTGGAGTCGTCCCGCGTCGCCATAGCGATGTGCGCGGGAAAAAGCGCGGCCGCACAATGTTCCTGACTCGCCAGGAAAAATTTATCAGCCTCTTCAGCCAGGCTCCGACAGTCAGTGATTGTGGTGTTGGCCAATGCAGCTCTCACTTGAGAAGGCAGCTGACGCAGGAAAAGCTGGATGAAAAGAAAATCTGGTCTGTGCTCGCCCAGAAGATCCAGCATACGGTCCATGAGCTCGGACGGTTTGCTGTCACCCAGTCCCTGAAGTGAAAAAAGCCTGCTGGCTCTCTCAGCGTCCGACAGTTCAAACGTTTTTAACAGGTGGGCTTTGAGCGCTGTATACTTCTCAGTTGCTGGAGGATTTGTTAGAAGGCTCACCACTCTGGATGCCGTTGAATTTCCGAGAGCCGACACAACATAGTAGAATTTTGTTGTATCCGCGGTGATCTCACGCAACGCGAACTGCGCTTCAGTCTGGGCGAACCATGCCGATGCTGACGATTCCCAGAATTCGGGGAGTTTGAAGGTGACAGCGTTCACGGTCATGGTCGTGTCGTGTCTCTGGATACGTCCAGCAGACTAATGTCGGGGTCACCAGTGTGGAAATTGCAATAATTCGCAAGTGACAACTTCTCACTTTGAGCACACGAATGCGTGTGTCATTTATTTAGCAGGTAAAACCAATGGCGCCGAACCGCGTTCACGTCATCACGCAATTTAAAGGGACCGCGATCCCAGTAGTCATGAATAAACACACTAAGAACAAAGTGCTGCGTTTATAATCAACAGTGTGTAGACCTACGCTTAACAACAAAGGTGAATTATGTATGTCACATTCACTACACTAGTGCGCATAGAGGAGGAGAGTGTGCTACTACAGGTGGTTTGTACAGGCCCACTCACCTGTGTGTAGCACACTTCGATTGCACAAAAAAAAGTTCCATAAGTTTCAGATGGTCCATGTTTCAGGAGGTAGGGGTTTGTATGGGGGTTCAGAGAGGGGCGGGTGATTTGAGTTCAGGGCTCTACAGCCTGGGGAAAAAGCTGTTGAGCAGTCTGGCAGAGCGGGCTCTGATGCTCACCGCCTTCCTGATGGTAGGAGCTGGAAGAGACTGTGGGAGGGATGTGGAGTCCTTCACGATACTATTTGCTTTGCTGGAGCATCGTGTAAGGAAAATGTCCAGGATGGAGGGAGAGGGGCACCGATGATCCTTGCAGCTGTGTTCACTGTCCGCTGGAGGGTCTTGCGGTCTGCTGCGGTACAGTTCCGTACCAGACAGTGATGCAGCTGGTCAGCACACTCTCAATGGTGCCCCTGTAGAAAGTGGTGAGGATGGGTGGAGGGAGACTTGCTCTTTTCAGCCGGCGGAGGAAGTGTAGGCGCTGTTGTGCCTTCTTGAGAGTGACATGGTGTTGGTGGTCCAGGTGAGATCCTCTGTGATGTGCACCCCAGGAATTTAGTGCTGCTGACTCTCCACAGGCGAGCTGTCGATGGTCAGTGGGGGTGATCACTGGAGTTCCTTCTGAAGTCCATCACAACCTCCTTTGTCTTACTCACATTGAGGGACAGGTTGTTAGTGCCACACCATTCAGCCAGCTGTGCCACTTCCTCTCTGTAGTGCGTTTCATCATTGTTGCTGATGAGACCTACCACTGTTGTGTCGTCAGCAAACTTGATGATGTGGTTGTAGCTGGACTTGGCAGTGCAGTCGTGGGTCAGCAGCGTGAAGAGCAGCGGGCTGAGCACACAGCCTTGTGGGGCACCTGTGCTCAGTGTGGTAGTGCTCGAGGTGTTGTGGCCGACACGGACTGACTGAGGTCTTCCGGTTAGAAAGTCCAGAATCCAATTACAGAGGGAGTTGTTAAGGCCCAGCAGGTTTAGTTTATTTATGAGCTGTTGTGGAATTATTGTGTTGAATGCTGAGCTGAAGTCAATGAACAGCATTCTAACATAACAGTCTTTGTTTTCTAGGTGGGTAAGAGCCAGGTGGAGGGTGGAGGAGATTGCATCGTCCGTAGAGCGGTTTGGACGGTATGCAAACTGGAGCGGGTCGAGTGTGTTGGGGAGGCTGGTTTTGATGTTGTGCATGACTAACCTCTCAAAGCACTTCATTATGATTGAGTCAGTGCTATGGGACGGTAGTCATTTAGACAGGACACAGGTGATTTCTTTGGTACCGGTATGATTGTTGTGGATTTGAGACATGTGGGACGACTGCCTGGCTCAGCGAGGTGTTGAAGATATCTGTTAGGACATCTGTCAGCTGTTCAGCACAGTCTTTCAGTACACGGCCAGGTATGTTGTCGGGACCCGCAGCCTTGCGTGGGTTGATCCTAGATAGGGTCTTCCTTACGTCAGCTGGAGACAGACAGAGCGCCTGGTCGTTGGGAGGTGTGGGCAGTTTTGTGCAGGTGTGTCATTCTGCATTTCAAACCGTGAATAAAAGTGGTTGAGTGTATCTGGGAGGGATGTGTCATCACAGGCCTGTGGCGGGGCTTGTAGTCTGTGATGGTCTGAATGGCTTTCCACAGACTCCGTGTGTCTCTGCTGTCTGTGAAGTGATTATTGATTTTTTGAGCATATGACCGTTTTCCATTTTTGATGCTGCGGGACAGATTGGCTCTTGCTGTTTTGAGGGCTGCTTTATCTCCTGATCTGAAAGCTTCATCTCTGGTCTTTAGCAGCCCACGAACCTCAGCTGTCATCCATGGCTTCTGGTTGGCGCGTGTGGTGATGGTCTTGGTGACTGTCACATCATCAGTGCACTTTTTGATGTAAGCAGTCACAGTTTCAGTGTACTCCTGCAGGTCTGTGTGGTTGTTGTAGGTGGCCGCCTCTTTAAACATGTTCCAGTCTGTGTCCTGGAAGCAGTCCTGCAGTGCTGAGGTAGCATTTTCTGGCCATACCGTGATCTGTTTTTGAACCGGTTTGGCAAGTTTGAGAAGTGGTCTGTATGCTGGGATTAGCATAACAGAGATGTGGTCGGAGTACCCGAGGTGGGGGCGGGGTTCGGCTTTGTAAGCGTTCTTTTCTGTTGTGTAAACAAAGTCCAGTGTGTTATTTCCCCTTGTTGCAAAGTTCACATGTTGGTAGAACTTTGGCAAAACTGTCTTTAAGTTTGCGTGGTTGAAGTCACCGGCTATGATGGAAAAGCCGTCGGGGTTATTTGTTTGTTGTTCGCTGATGGCACTGTGCAGTTCGCGAAGCGCGTCCTTAGCGTTTGCACACGGGGGAATGTAAACCGCGACAATAACAGTGGCCGTGAACTCCCGCGGCAGATAGAACGCTCGACACTTCACAACCATAAACTCCACCAGCGATGAACAGTGTTTTGATACTAACGCAGCATTGTTACACCATTCTTTGTTGATATACACACACAAGCCACCGCCATGAGTCTTACCAGACAGTGATGAATCTCTGTCCGCCGGTAGCAGGTTAGCCCATGCAGCTGAATGGCGGAGTCCGGGATGTTGTCGTTTAGCCATGTTTCAGTGAAAACAAACACACAACAATCCCTTGCCTCATGCTGTGTAGACCGACTGAGTTGAATTAAGTCCAGTTTGTTTTCCAGAGAGCGAACGTTTGAGAGCATGAGTGTTGGAAGAGCCGGTCTTGTGGGGTTAGATCTTAGCCTAGCTCAGATACCTCCGCTTACCGCTTCCGTCCTCTCTCACACCGCTTGCACGCCGCCTTGTGCGGGTAGCGTCAGTAGGCGAGGCCGCGGTCTCGAGGTCCGGCTCAGCAGTAAACAAAGGCCTCGTAGCTTCTCAGTAGCCGACAAGAGTTTGTGTTTGTATGTGTTGTTGATATCCAAAAGGCTTTGGCGATCATAGATGTATCCCGGAGTGATCTCCTGATGAATTAGCGGTAAATTGACATTGTTTGGAGATGAACAGACGATATTAAAAGACATAAAAGCGCCGTCTTTGGGACCCGGAGAAGCCGCTGCGTCTGAGCGCCACCATCTTGGATTTGAAGGATTTGAAGGTATTTAGTACTAAGTTAATATATATATATATATATATTAAATAATTATATTGTGTATTTATTTGTTTGAAATATTTTAAGTTTGAAATGTGTCATGGGAGTTCAAAGAAGTTTGTATTGTTAGACTATAATACATCTTTCTCAATTAACAGGGAGCAGAGCAACTTTTCCATACTAATTTTCCAGAACAAAATTCTGATGCTGCCAGAGGATGTAGTGGCAGTACCAGAGATCCATTGCCCCCATCAGACAAGAATCTTATTTTGTTCAGACACATCACCTTTGAATGACTGGGATCTTGATCTTCAGACACCTGATATTATGCAAATATTTTAATTTCTTTGGAGCTCTAGATTAAAACAAACACAGTTCACAAGTACACAAGAGGTTGCACTTTATTCTTATTGGTCTATGCTGATCTTGGATTAGCATACCAACAGCATATGATTGTTAAGGGGATAGTTCACCCAAAAATAAAAAAATTCTTACTCAACCTCATGCTGTCCCAAATGCATATTACTTTCTTTCTACTGGACAGGTAAACACAAATTAAGATTTTTAGGCAAATAATCCATTTCTGTAAGTCCTAAAGATGCTTTAAAAACCACACACAGCGACCGTGACAGTAATCCATCTGACCTTAGTGGTTAAATCAGTATTTTTTTTAAAGTAAAACAACAGATAAGAAAAACACTAATAATTTAAACTTTTAACTATTAACAGTCGCTTCCGATCAACTGTCATACGTGCATGTGTTACAACGACTTGTGTCATTTGGATTCACAGAGATGGATTATTTTCTTAAAAATCTTTGTGTTTATGTCAAGAAAGTCATATACATCTGGAAGGGCATGAAGGGGAGTAAATAATGAGAGGATTTTAATTTTTTGGTTGGACTATCCCCGTAAAGACTGATATTGCACTCCATTACATAACATACTCATTCACTGTTTTGTAACTTATTCTGTAACAGGAACTGTTGAAAGAATCATTGCAGTGCTTAAAACATATAATGAATTTTAAACATTCTGTATGTTATGTTCTTGTACGTTTTGTATAGTAATGTAAATTATGAGAATACTGTGCATTACATGTATATTATGCAGTTAGTGTTTCGTGGATTCTGTTCTTTATTGCATCCACGACTTTTACTTTGATACTTGTGTATAGGCTATAGTGACAATAAAGAATGTACATTTATTTGAATTAATTCATATTTAATTTACATTCATTCAACAGGTTTATAAAAGTCACACTTGAAAGAGTTGATGATTTTTAAAAATGTATTTCCAATTTTGTTAGATGATAATGTTAACTAAATAAAATAACTAAAAATTATCAGCATGATAAAAACAATTGGCAGCAAGAAAATTCTTTGTGTGGAATATGTAATGAAATGAGCTTGATTGCCTGGTTGGAGTGAGACTTTCTTGACGTCTGAATAGATCACACATATGATGGTATTATCTTTCAAATGTGACAGCTCAACCTAATTAGACCCTACAATGCAAAAGAATCATGAGCAATAAACAAATATCCTACGAGAACATTGATATTTCCAGAATTATGTACAATACTTTAACAATTAAACCCCAATATGACCTTCTGTTTCTCTCGCGCTCCTAAAAGCTTATGTTGACAGAGTAGTAGCAACAGATAAATACAGATTGAATTCAAAAACAAAACTCCTAACTTTATATCACTAAAATGAAACAGAAAGCCGCTAAGAGATGATCACATCCACACTGGGGGCGCAACACTGACGCCTTCGCATCCAGGTCAAGAAGCTGTCAATCAAAAACTCAGTAGCCAATGAGAACACAACGCTGCTAGCCCCATCCCCATGAAAGATTTGTGCCAGAATGGCGAACAAAAACTTCAGAAGTGTAAATGAAAACTTTAGAAGCGTAAATGAAAACTCTGGAAGCGCATTTGTAAGTACAGATCAACGAATGAAAGAGGAGAAAACAGTGGCAAAACATGCAATGTATTAAAATGAAGTCAAAGATTTTGCATGCCATTTTTTTTTTTTTTTTCGGTTTCAAAGATATTCTATTCATATTCAATTTATATTTTCATAAGTTTCTTGAAAAATTACATTCTTTTTAATTGGCACAAAGGTAATTCCATAGATTTTCAAAGTAGCTTCATGGAGTTAAGTAGGAAATGGTGCAAACAGAAATCCAGTTCTGTTGTAAAATTAGCTTTAATAAGGACAATGGTAAATTTTTTAGATTGAGGTCAGTTCATTGTTGATTGAGTTCAGTTCCATCAATGAAGGAATGAGTTTAAAGGCTTAGTTCGCCCATTTAAGACATGAAGTTGTATGCAATCCTTACCAGCACTATAGTGCATACACACTGACCCACCCTTTAGTCACCTCCCTGGTCAGAGTTCTAGCCGCTGGAAGTTTTTCAAGATAGTACTCCCGGTTAGTTTCCGGGCCTCAAAACTGTGCGTTTTTACGTGAAAAAAGTATTTGCGTTTCAAAGCTTGAATAATTTACATCACAAAAACACGCCTGACAAAATTCATACCTCAGTTTTAATCGGCACTATTTTCTTTCCATTTCTATCAATCCGCTGCTGTCAACGTTAACAGTGCGCACGTTCAGATCAGCTGTTGATAGCGCCGACTCGCTGACAACATGTCTGACTACGAAACTTCTGATGACGAAACCAATTTTAGCACAATGTCAGACGGAACAGATGATGATGAAAGTAATTTTCAGCTTGTTTACCGTACAGTTTAGACATTGGATCATAAAGTTAGTAAATAGAGCTTACCCGTGGTACTGGTAGAGCAAAACTCTTTAAAATCATTTTTTTTCTTTTTCCTCCTTGGTTGGGGATGTAATCGTCTTCGCTGAAGTGAGCACTGCACACACGGAAATCCTTGATTCTCGATATTTTAGCTCCCGCAGAGTAGCCGATGGCAACCAGCCAAAGCTGTCTCATAGCTATATCCGAAACTGGAAAACGATGGAATCTGAACGGTGATCCCGGCACATTCTTGTGGTCACAGCCTGGGAATTTACAAGTTCGCACCATTGTTCATTTTCTACTTTTTATGTCGTTGTCATTCGATTGTGTAAACACTATGGAACAGCTGATCTGAACGTGCGCACTGTTAACGTTGACAGCAGTGCGGATTGATAGAAATGGAAAGAAAATAGTGCCGATTAAAACTGAGGTATGAATTTTGTCAGGCGTGTTTTTTGTGAGTTTTGAGGCCCCGGAAACTAACCGGGAGTACTATCTTGAAAAACTTCCAGCGGCCAGAACTCTGACCAGGGAGGTGACTAAAGGGTGGGTCAGTGTGTATGCACTATAGTGCTGGTAAGGATTGCATACAACTTCATGTCTTAAATGGGCGAACTAACCCTTTAATCCATCTATAAAGCCGCTCTGGAAAATGAGTGATGTCTTCATCAGCTCAGCTCGGTTCTTTATTTGTGCAATCAAGTCAATAATATTGCCAAATATCAAGTGTTCCCAAATAAGCAAGCCAAAACGTGACAGAGGCAAGGAACCAAAACTCCATCTGTGACAGAAATGGAGGAAAAACCTTGGGAGAAAACAGGCTCAGTCGGGGGCCAGTTCTCCTCTGGCCAGACGAAACCAGCATGGTGTGGTTTTATTCCAGGCTGTAACAGAAGTCAGAGATGTGGACTGATATCTTTCTGAATATGTCATCCAGTTCCTTCTGCTTGAAGATGGCCGTCAAGTAGGGCTGGGCAATTTTTCCGATTTTATCTATTAATTAGGGGCCAAGCACCGAAGGTTCTTCTTCTTCTTCAAAAAGTTATAGAATTCAAGTTGATGAGTCAAACTGTTCTCGAATAACGCATGAACTAATTCGACAAATAGCATGCAAAAATTGATATGAGGCTATGTCTCCGCAACGGTTTGGCATATTGAGACCAAACTTCTGAGACCATCACTTGCAGTTTGTTGCTAGTTGCGTAGTTTTCACTTTGAACATCTTGCAGTCAATGCTAGTTGGTTTATTGCTAGTTGCATTCTAGTGTTTTTCTCATTTTGCATTTCTTCCAACCAACACTAGTTACTATTTCAAATGGTACTCTTTAGGTTTGCTAGGAGCCATTGAGTGATTTAAATCTGGAATTTTAGCACCAGTCCAGCTCTGATGATTCTCCTCTTCTAGGGCCAGAAAGAAGACCTTCTAATAATAAAACTATTTAATATAAACTCCTTAAGGGAGCTGTATATGCTCAAAAGTTGTTGCTGCTTCTGGAAACCTGTTTGCTTTGACTTCATATCTAGTGTTAATGTATTTATTATTTTGTAGCCTGGAATATTTAGTGTCATTGTATCGCTGCCGCGTGTTCTGAGTTTGAGCTCCGTCAAGTTAATTCTTTATCGAATATTTTCTATCTTAAAATCAATTTTGTAAACCATATTTTTTGTTTCTATAACGTGTGAATATATCCCCTATCACATTCTACAATAAAAACAATCACAGCGCATTGTTATCACTAGTTTTATTTTGATTTCCTGAGTCCACTATTAACTTATAGCCCATTAGCATCGCTAGCGTGGTTGCCGCTAATCTCGCTTACACTGATAATATTCCATTCACACACATTACCATTGTTTCACTGTTACTTGCTTTAATGGCGGATTTGTGTCTACCTTTGAGTGCAGGTGAGGACGCGATCTTCCCAGATGTCCTTCACTCCGGCACAGGTACACGACGGACCCTAGGTGCACCAGCAGTGGAAGACGCGAGCCAGGCCCCAGGCGATGACCTCTCCCCCTCCGGCCTTCGAGATCTCCTCCCGGAATCGCTTCGCTCCCCTCCACAGAACGCGATGCTGTGATCATCGGAGACTCCATCTTCTGGCACGTCCGTACTACATTAGCTGAAAGTAAAGTGCACACTCACTGTTTCCCTGCTCGTGTTCTCGATGATTCTGCGCAGATACCCGCGATCCTGAAGTGCGACGAGAACATCGCCACTGTCGTGCTGCACGCGGGGGTTAACGACACCAAGCTGCGGCAGACAGAGACACCGAAGAGGGACTTCAGGAGTCTGATCGAGACAGTACGCAGCACATCACCTGCAACGACGATCATCGTGTCAGGACCACTTACCACGTATCGACGAGGACAAGAAAGTTTCACTAGACTTTTTGCTTTAAACTAATGGTTATTGTCATGGTGTAAAGAACAGAAACTGCTCTTTGTTAACAATTGGAATCTTTTCTGGGAGCATCCTAGGCTTTTCCGTGCTGATGGCCTGCACCCCAGCAGAATCGGAAAGGAACTCCTGTCGGACAACATCTCCAGGATGCTACGCTCCATCTGACTAGTAAGCAAATTCTCAAATAACTGCTATGATGACTTTTGTTCTACCCACTAAAATGACAGAAGTACTTGCGTTGTCCAATCTATAAAGACTGTGTCTGTTCCCCGAATAGTGAGGTAAAAATATAAATTTAATGCAGGATCTAGAAAAAATCTGATCGTGAATAAACCAGAAAAATGCAAAATAAATTAACAAAAACCATTTTTAAAGCTTGGGCTCCTAAACATTAGGTCACTCACACCCAAAGCAGTTATTGTAAATGAAATGATCACAAATAACAGTTTTGATTTACTATGTTTGACTGAAACCTGACTTAAACCAAATGATTATATTGGTCTAAATGAGTCTACTCCACCAAGCTACTGTTATAAGCATAAGCCCCGTCAGACTGGTTGTGGCAGCAGTGTTGCAACAATATATAGTGATATTCTCAATGTTACTCAGAAAACAAGATACAGGTTTAACTCATTCGAAATACTTCTGCTTAATGTTACACTGTTAGACATGCAAAAGAAATCTCTCCTATCTCTTGCTCTAGTTACTGTGTATAGACCGCCAGGGCCATATACAGATTTTCTAAAATAATTTGCAGATTTCCTCTCAGACTTATTGGTTAATGTTGATAAAGCACTAATTGTCGGAGATTTTAACATTCACGTTGATAATGCAACTGATGCGTTAGGACTTGCGTTTACTGACCTAATAAACTTTTTTGGAATCAAGCAAAACGTCACCGGGCCCACTCATCGTTTTAATCATACACTAGATTTACTTATGTCACATGGAATTGATCTTACTGATATAGATATCATACCTCAAAGGGATAATGTTATTGACCATTTCCTTGTATCGTGCATATTACTGATATTAACTATATGGCTCCGCGTTATCATCTGGGCAGAACTATTGTTCCAGCCACTAAAGACAGATTCACAAATAACCTGCCTGATTTATCTCAACTGCTCTGTGTACCTATAAATACACATGAACTAGACAAAATGACTAGCAACATGGGCACTATCTTCTCTAATACATTAGAAGCTGTTGCCCCCATCAAACTGAAAAAGGTTAGAGAAAAAACGTACAACAGTTATACCCATTCTCTCAAAATAGAAACTCGTAATCTTGAGCGCAAATGGAGAAAAACTAACTTGGAAGTTTTTAGAATTGCATGGAAAAACAGTATGTCCAGCTATAGACATG
Organism: Onychostoma macrolepis; assembly: GCF_012432095.1. Taxonomy (NCBI): domain Eukaryota; kingdom Metazoa; phylum Chordata; class Actinopteri; order Cypriniformes; family Cyprinidae; genus Onychostoma; species Onychostoma macrolepis. The sequence goes on along the minus strand of NC_081165.1, from coordinate 7,663,696 downwards.
CTTTAAAAGCTGCCAGGGCAGAGCATATCCACAAACTCATAGAAAATAACCAAAACAATCCAAGGTTTTTATTTAGCATAGTGGTTAGACTAACAAATAACCAGACGCCACCCGATCTAAATATTCCCTCACAGTTTAATAGTAATGACTTTATGAATTTCTTCACTGATAAAATAGATAACATCAGAAATACAATAAAAAAAAAAAGATTCTATGGCGTCTAGTCCTTCAGCTTCATTCATCGCACCCAAAGAAAAACTGCAGTGCTTTACAACCATAGGACAGGAAGAGATAAATAAATTTATCACTACATCTAAACCAACAACATATCTATTAGATCCTGTACCCACTAAATTATTGAAAGAGTTGTTGGTAACACTTTATTTTGATGGTCCCTTTTGAACATTCTGTTGACACTAAGTAATGTTGCAACTACATGTCAAATAACTCTCATTAAAATATTAGTAGACTGTCTGCTTCATATCTGCTAACTCTTTATTGTGATGGTCTCCCAACAGACACTCTATTGACTGTAAGTAACTGTGCAAGTACGTCAACTTATTCTAACCCTAACCCTACCAGTCTACTAATACACTACTAACACTCTAATGAGAGTTAGTAGGAATGTAGGGGCAATGTTACTTATAGTCAACAGAATGTGTTAAAGGGACCATCAAAATAAAGTGAAACCGAGTTGTTATCTGTAGTAGAAGAACCGCTTCTCAATATTCAATATTATTAACTCATCATTATCTTTAGGTCACTTTTAGTCCTCTGTCGTGTGTGTCATGTGTTCCTGCCTCTTATGTCCATATTTGGTCATGTTCCTGTCCTTGTTTAGTGTGATTATTAGTTAAGTGTTGTCCAGCTGTGTTTTAGTAATTATCAGTAATTGTCTTGTGTATTTAGTTCCTGCCTGTTCAGTTAGATTTTGTCTGGTCTACTCGTTATTCCCCGGTGTTCCTGTCTGTGTGAACCTTGCCTTGTCTTGCCCTGTCCTGATGTCACCATTAAAGACTATTATTTTGAAGTTACTCCTCGTCTCCGTGTTCCTCGTTTCTCCCTGCTGTGTGCACCATGACAGAAGACCAGACCTAAAAAGTAAGCGGCGCCCCCTTTTTCACCGTTTTGTTTTCCGTTTTTTTCAAGTCTTTTGGTTTTGGTTGCTGTTTTGTTTCTGTCTGTCCCGCGGCATGGAAGTCGCCACTCTTCGTCCCGCCATAGCCCAGCAACGCGTGGGAGTTCAGCGGGATTGCCATGAGTGCCGCGAGTCTTCTGGCCGCGAGTCCCGCAAGTCAGCCGCCGTCCGCGGCTCTCTTCACCCCGCCGTTCACGGGAGAATCGTCTGCCGCCTTCACGGCCTGCCGACCGCAGGGAAAGCCAACCCGAACGTCGGGCGGCTCCCTCCCTTCACGCCGCCGTTTGCGGCTCACCTTAGCCCGCCTGGAGTGTGGCAAGCCTGCCAGGAGTGCATTGCTCATTGCTGTTGGATTGCTTCAGTCTATTGTGCTGCTGAGAGGTTTGTGTTTGTAGCTCCGTGTACCTTCGCGTTTTATTGAATCTCTACCTTACTTTCACTCCCTTTTGTCTAAAGTGATAATATATAACTTAATTCCCACCATATTTCTGGTGTTATCTTTCAAACTAATCTAACTAATTTGATCGTTCGCCTTTAAAAACCGCGAGTGCAGCTTGTTAGCCCGTTAGCTTGTCACTCGCGGTTCCATTTGCATTTCTATTCACGCCTATTATTATTTTTATTTTTTCCTCGCCTGCTTTTCATGAGCTCATCAAACAACAGTGGTAAGTGGTAAGTTAAGTTGGTATCAATCACGGTGAGTAATGGCTTTTTCTCCTGCTATTGTTGTTTGCACTGTTTGCCACATGTATAGTTTATCTGTCTCTGTCAGCAGCGAGGGATTCACATGTGATAAATGCAGGGAAATAGTTAGGCTGACAGAGAAGGTTTTAGAACTAGAGACACGCATCCAAACTTTAGTTGAGGACAGTAAGAATGTGAGGGCTGTAGATACTGCTTTGGATGCGACTAGCTCAGGGATTCCTGTACATTATTCGGTTCCAGTTGAGCCCGTGCAGCAGGGCAACTGGGTGACAGTGAGGCGGCATAGTCGCTGGTCAAAACACCACTCTTCCGTTCGATCAAAACATCAAACAGGTTCTCCCACTCAGTGAAGCACCCACTGAGAAACCTGATGAAAGTGCTCTAGTTATTGGCGATTCTATTGTACGGAACGTGAAAATAGAGACACCAGCCACCATAGTCCATTGTTTACCAGGAGCCAGAGTGCCTGACATCTTGGCAAATTTAAAAGTGCTGACTAATGCTAAACGAATTCAGTAAGATTGTTATCCACGCCGGCGCTAATGATGTTCGACCGCCAGTCAGAGATCACTAAAAATAATGTTAAAGAGGTGTGTGAACTTGCAAGTACGATGTCAGACACTGTAATATGCTCTGGTCCCTCCCTGCTTACCGGGTGATGAGATTCATAGCAGACTGTCGTCACTTAATGGCTGGATGTCTAAGTGGTGCCCGCAAAATAACATAGGCTTTATAGACAATTGGAAGAATTTTTGGGGCAGACCTGACCTGTTGAAAAGAGATGGTGTTCATCCCTCCTGGGTGGTGCCGCTCTTCTCTAGAAATATGGCACATAGTCTTAGAGTTCGTACTTGACTAACTGGAGCCCAGGTCAGGAAGCAGACAGACTGGCTAAACCGATCGTCTGCTAGCCGCCTCACGTCACAGAAGTCCGTTAACTCTCAGCACATAGAAACTTTTTCACCTAGATATCACTCTATAGAGACTGTGTCTGTTCCCCGATCTAGAAAATACAGAAAACATCCAAACCAAAGTAATAGTAACAATTTAATTGATGTTCAACAAATAAAAAAACAATATAATACAGATAAACACATGATAAAGCTTGGCTTAGTGAATATTAGATCCCTTTCTTCAAAAGCACTTTTTGTAAATGATATGTTCACTGACCATAAACTAGATGTTCTTTGTCTGACAGAAACCTGGCTAAAACAAGATGATTACATTACTTTAAACGACTCTACACCCCAAGATTACGGTAAAGGGGGAGGTGTTGCTACAATTTATAGCAATATTTTCAGTATCTCTCAGAGGTCGGGTCCTAATCGTTGGTGATTTTTTTGATTTTTTGTTGATAATGAAAGAGATTCGTTGGGATCAGCATTTATAGACATTCTAAACTCTGTTGGTGTTAAACAACACGTGTCAGGACCTACTCATTGTCGAAATCATACTCTAGATTTAATACTGTCACATGGAATTGATGTCAGTGGCATTGAAATTTGGCAGCAGAGCAATGATATCTCAGATCATTATCTAGTCTCCTGTATATTCCATATAGCTAAAGCTGTAAAGCCAACTCCTTGTTACAAATATGGTAGAACCATTACCTCTACCACAAAAGACTGCTTTATAAATAATCTTCCTGACTTATCTCAGTTCCTCAGCATATCCAATAGCTCAGAACAACTTGATGATGTAACTGAAACTATGGACTCTCTCTTTGTAGCACTTTAGATGCGGTTGCTCCTTTACGCTTAAGGAAGATTAAGGATAAGATAATTCTTCTTTATCAGTCCGAACCTAGGTGTGATGTTTGATAGCAATCTTTCATTTGAAAGCCATGTTTCTAGCATCTGTAAAACTGCATTTTTCATCTCAAAAGCATATCTAAATTGCGACCAATGCTCTCAACGTCAAATGCAGAAATGTTAATTCATGCGTTTATGACCTCAAGGTTAGACTATTGTAATGCTTTTTTGGGTGGTTGTTCTGCACGCTTGATCAACAAGTCACCTTTATTTATATAGTGCTTTTACAATACAGATTGTGTCAAAGCACTTAACAGTATCAAATTGGAGGATAGAGTCAGTAATGTATAATGATAAGATTAAACACTCAATTTTCAATTTTCAGTTAAAGGCATTTTATTATTGAATTCAGAGATGTCATTGTCTAGCTCAGTTTAGTTTAAATAGTATCTGTGCAATCAAATCGGCGATAATCGCTAGAAATTAAGTGTCCCCAACTGAGCAAGCCAGAGGCGACAGCGGCAGGGAAACAAAACTCCCTCCGAGACAGAATGGAGAAAAAAACCTTGGGAGAAACCAGGCTCAGTCGGGGGGCCAGTTCTCCTCTGACCAGACGAAACCCGCAGTTCAAAAGTTTTGATTTCTATTTTAATTTGTTGCAATTTCTAACAATAGTAGTATTATGTAGTTAGGTATTTTATTATATTTTAGTTATTTTGTTATTTTTGGTTGATATATCTGGGGATATATCTCTGGGGGTCATCTGGGTGTCCTGGTCTCCGCTGGCGATCAGGGCTGTAGACATCATCTCTTGGTGCTGATCCACCATCTGATCGGATACGGACTGAGAAACAGACTAGGAAAGAAACAGACAAATATTAGCGTAGATGCCATTCAACTTACGATGTAACGAGTACATCGTGTGTTATGGGGAGTGTTCCCGGTTTCGGTTGATCTAATTAATGCAGCCTAACAATCCTTTAACGGATTTGAATAATAGAAGCGTATTAATGTGTTATGTGTAAGCCAGGCTAAAGAGATGGGTCTTTAATCTAGATTTAAACTGACAGAGTGTGTCTGCCTCCCGAACAGTGTTAGGTAGACTGTTCCAGAGTTTGGGTGCTAAATAGGAATAGGATCTGCCACCGCAGTCGATTTTGATATTCTAGGTATTATCAAACGGCCAGCGTTTTCAGAACGCATTGGACGTGGAGGACTATAATGCGATAAGAGCTCGCTCAAGTACTGAGGAGCTAAACCATTCAGGGCTTTATAAGTAATTAACAAGATTTTAAAATCTATCCGATGCTTGATAGGGAGCCAGTGCAGTGTTGACAGAACCGGGCTAATATGATCATATTTCCTGGTTCTAGTAAGGACTCTAGCTGCTGCATTTTGGACTAACTGTAGTTTGTTGATCAAGCATGCAGAACAACCACCCAATAAAGCATTACAATAGTCTAACCTTGAGGTCATAAACGCATGAATTAACATTTCTGCATTTGACGTTGAGAGCATTGGTCGCAATTTAGATATGCTTTTGAGATGAAAATGCAGTTTACAGATGCTAGAAACATGGCTTTCAAATGACAGATTGCTATCGAACAGCACACCTAGGTTCCTGACTAATGAAGAAGAATTGACAGAGCAGCCGTCAAGTGTTAGATAATGTTCTAGGTTATTACATGTGGGGTTTTTAGGTCCGATAATTAACACCTCTGTTTTTTCAGAATTTAGCAGTAAAAAATTACTCGTCATCCAGTTTTTTATATCGACTATGCATTCCGTTAGTTTCTCAATTTGGTGTGTTTCTTAGTCCTTACTAGAACCAGGAAATATGACCATATTAGCCCGGTTCTGTCAACACTGCACTGGCTCCCTATCAAACATCGGATAGATTTTAAAATCTTGTTAATTACTTATAAAGCCCTGAATGGTTTAGCTCCTCAGTACTTGAGCGAGCTCTTATCACATTATAGTCCTCCACATCCAATGCGTTCTCAAAACTCTGGCCGTTTGATAATACCTAGAATATCAAAATCGACTGCGGGCGGCAGATCCTATTCCTATTTAGCACCCAAACTCTGGAACAATCTACCTAACACTGTTCGGGAGGCAGACACACTCTGTCAGTGTAAATCTAGATTAAAGACCCATCTCTTTAGCCTGGCTTACACATAACACACTAATACGCTTCTATTATTCAAACTGCTAAAGGATTGTTAGGCTGCATTAATTAGATCAACCGAACCGGAACACTCCCCATAACACACGATGTACTCGTTACATCGTAAGTAGAATGGCATCTACGCTAATATTTGTTTTGTTTCTTTCCTATTCTGTTTCTCAGTCTGTATCCGGTCAGATGGTGGATCAGCACCAAGAGATGATGTCTACAGCCCTGATCGTCAGCGGAGACCAGGACACCCAGATGACCCCCAGAGACATATCCCCAGTGAAAACCTCGATTGAATACAATAAAACTAAAAAATTAAACTAAATAACTAAAATATAATAAAATACCTAACTACATAATACTACTATTGTTAGAAATTGCAACAAAATTAAAATAGAAATATAAACTTTTGAACTGCGGGTTTCGTCTGGTCAGAGGAGAACTGGCCCCCCGACTGAGCCTGGTTTCTCCTAAGGTTTTTTTTTCTCCATTCTGTCACAGAGGGAGTTTTGGTTCCTTGCCGCTGTCGCCTCTGGCTTGCTCAGTTAGGGACACTTAATTTCTAGCGATTATCACCGATTTGATTGAACAGATAATATTTAAACTAAACTGAGCTAGACAATGACATCTCTGAATTCCATAATGAAATGCCTTTAATTGAAAATTGAGTGTTTAATCTTATCATTATACATTACTGACACCCTATCCTCTAATTTGATACTGTTAAGTGCTTTGACACAATCTGTATTGTTAAAAGCGCTATATAAATAAAGGTGACTTGACTTGCATATGGCAAGCCCACCTGGAGTGCAAGCCCGCCAGCCGCCGCTGACTCCAGTCCAGTACCGGGTCCCAGTGGATCGAGTCCACATGTGACGGCCAGGATTGCCGTCTTGTCGTGCCCACAGGAACATTTAAAAAAAAGCTTGTCTTGTCCGCGGAGACTCGTCTGGGGCAGGCGGCTTCTCTTGCTGTGGCCACAGAGGCCATTCCAGCCGCCTGCCTCCCTGTCGTGGAAGTGGAGGCGGTTGCTGAGGGACCCTGTGAGGGCCCCTGACTCCTTGTCATGCCCAGAGGAAGCCTCAGCTTCCAAGCTAGCCCAGGAGGGCTTCCTGTTCCTGTGGGCTGTCCTGTCTGTATGTCTGGCCTGTCCTGTCCCAGTCCTGTTCTTGTCTGTTTAGCCCAGGAGGGCTATCCTGTCTTGTCTTGTCTAGTGTGTCTGGCCAGTGTCCTGTTCATTAAGCCCCGGAGGGCTCCTGATACCCCCTGGATTCCCCAAGGAAATTTTGGGAGGGGTGTAGTAGAGCTCTGCGTGGAGTGGTCGGGCCGAGGGACCGAGGCCACGGCCACGAAGACCATCAGCCATGACCGCCTGAGCTCCCAGCCCTGCCTGGGCCTCCGTCTGTCTGTTCCGCTCTGGAGGTCCCCGTCCTGTGTTTCTGTCCATGTCTGTCCTGAGGGGCCTCCAGAGTGTCCACCCCCCCTCCCTGGTGGAACTGTTACGGCGCGGGTCGTGCCTTCCGGGAGGGGAGAGTAATGTCAGTCCTCTGTCGTGTGTGTCATGTGTTCCCGCATCTTGTGTCCATATTTGGTCATGTTCCTGTCCTTGTTTAGTGTGATTATTAGTTAAGTGTTGTCCAACTGTGTTTTAGTAATTATCAGTAATTGTCTTGTGTATTTAGTTCCTGCCTGTTCAGTTAGATTTTGTCTGGTCTACTCATTATTCCCCTGTGTTCCTGTCTGTGTGAACCTTGCCTTGTCTTTCAGGACCCATCACAGCACAGAAACTGCACTTGTTAAAATTACAAATGACTCGCTTCTTGCATCAGACCAAGGCTGCATCTCATTGCTAGTTTTACTTGATCTTAGTGCTGCGTTCGACACTATAGATCATGACATACTCATAGATCGATTACAAAACTAAACGGGTATTCAAGGGGAGTCATCTCAATTATCACCAGTAAAGTATGGATTACCACCAGGATCTGTCCTAGGTCCTCTGCTATTTTCAATATACATGTTGCCCCTTGGTAATATTATTAGTTAATTCGTTTCCATTGTTATGCTGATGATACTCAACTATATATTTCAACAAGACCAGATGAAACTTCTAAATTATCTAAGCTAATAGATTGTGTTAAAAATGTAAAAGATTGGATGACCAATAATTTTCTCCTATTAAATTCAGTTAAGACAGGGATATTACTTATTGGACCAAAAAACAGTACACAGAATCTCCTGGATTATAATTTGTAACTAGACGGATGTACTGTTACTTCCTCTACAGTCAAAAATCTGGGTGTTATATTAGACAGCAACTTGTCTTTTGAAAATCATATTTCCAAGGTTACAAAAACAGCATTCTTCCATCTTAGAAACATTGCCAAGCTACGAAACATGTTACCTGTTTCCGATGCAGAAAAGCTAATTCATGCATTTATGACCTCTAGACTGGACTATTGTAATGCACTGCTAGCTGGTTGTCCTGCATCTTCAATAAACAAGCTACAGGTAGTGCAAAATGCAGAGGCTAGAGTCCTTACCAGGTCAAAAAAATGATCATATTACCCCAATTTTACATTCTCTGCACTGGCTCCCTATTAAGTTCTGTATCAGTTACAAAATATTATTACTTGCCTATAAAGCCCTAAATGGTTTAGCTCCTGCGTACCTAACTAGTCTTCTACCACGCTATGATCCAACCCGCTCCCTAAGGTTGCAAAACTCTGGACTTTTGGTAGTACCTAGGATAGCAAAGTCCACTAAAGGAGGTAGAGCTTTTTCACATTTGGCTCCCAAACTCTGGAATAGCCTTCCTGATAACGTTCGGGGTTCAGATACACCCCAGCAGGCACCGGACGTTAATATAACGTCAGGTTGACGTTGGACTCCAATGTCGGAGAGACGTTGTATTTTGGTTGAAAATGAAAATCGGATTGACATCAGAACCCAACGTCAGATTGATGTCAATCTCCAACGTTGGACAGACATTGCCTTTTGGTTGAAAATGAAAATCAGGTTGACGTCAGAACCCAACGTCAGATTGACGTCAGAACCCAACGTCAGATTGACGTCAGAACCCAACGTTAGATTGATGTCAGAACCCAACGTTAGATTGACGTCAGAACTCAACGTAAGATTGATGTCAATCTCCAACGTTGGACAGACGTTCCATTTTGGTTGAAAATTAAAATCAGGTTGACTTCAGAACCCAACATCAGATTGACGCCAATCTCCAACGTTGCATAGACGTTGCATTTCGGTTGAAAATGAAAATCGGGTTGACGTCAGAACCCAACGTCAGATTGACGTCAGAACCAATCGTCAAATTACCGTCAATCTCCAACGCTGGACAGATGTTGCATTTTGGTTGAAAATGAAAATCGGGTTGACGTCAGAACCCAACGCCAGATTGACGCCAGAACCCAACGTCAGATTAACATCAGAACTCAACGTCAGATTGATGTCAATCTCCAACGTTGGACAGACGTTGCCTTTTGGTTGAAAATGAAAATCAGGTTGACGTCAGAACCCAACGTCAGATTGACGCCAATCTCCAACGTTGGAAAGACGTTGCATTTTGGTTGAAAATGAAAATCGGGTTGACGCCAGAACCCAACGTCAGATTGATGTCAGAACCCAACGTTAGATTGACGTCAGAACTCAACGTCAGATTGATGTCAATCTCCAACGTTGGACAGACGTTGCCTTTTGGTTGAAAATGAAAATCAGGTTGACGTCAGAACCCAACATCAGATTGACGTCAATCTCCAACGTTTCATAGACATTGCATTTCGGTTGAAAATGAAAATCGGGTTGACGTCAGAACCCAACGTCAGATTGACATCAATCTCCTACGTTGGACAGACGTTGCATTTTGGTTGAAAATGAAAATCAGGTTGACGCCAGAACCCAATGTCAAATTGACGTCAGAACCAATCGTCAAATTGCCGTCAATCTCCAACGTTGGACAGATGTTGCATTTTGGTTGAAAATGAAAATCGGGTTGACTTCAGAAACCAAAGTTAAATTGATTTCAATGTTGGACAGACATTGCATTACATCCCTATTGAAACTGGCCATTACCACATTTGTCATCAACCTGTGAACACAAAAGGAAGAGGAGTTAAATGTCCAAATAATTGATTATACATATCACATTATGAACCACTTGTTATAGTTTGTGTCAAGTTTGTCATATCTAATGTAGAAGTCACATTGGTTCTACTGTGGTGCTAGATGGAAGATCATGGGCCCACCCAAACTGCTAGGTTTTTATCTTCTGGAGACACAACTGATATCACGCAATTTCAAAACCTAAAACCTTCCTGATGTTGATGCTAAAAGGCAGTGAGGATGTGAACACATCTCTTAACATTTACTTGGTTGTTGTATGTACACAAAAGAGAGAACAAACAACAACTGACTGAGCAATTTATGACAATTATATGGTACCAAAAGCAATGTTTTGGGATATTTCACACTATGAGTTCAGTAATATCAGCAGTCTGCCATAATTTTCCAAGAAGCTGGCAATATTAGCACATATTTGCAAACAGGGCTTGACATTAACATAGAATCGTCACGTATTTAAGGCCTATGAATGATATTCCACATGACATCAATATGAGCGTGGTTTGTCCCATTTTTTAAAAATTTACTTCAGTTTTATGGTTTTTGTTTGGCAGCCACTACTGCCAGTCATTGGACCCTTTCTTTTTTTTTTTTACAGTGCAAAACTGTTATTTTATGGATTTGCCTTAGATTATTAATGACAAATTCAATAAAGTGACGTCACTAAACACTGTACAGAGGAACACTATTATTATGATCAAACGCATTCAATAAAGTGCTGAAAGCATTAGCCCAAAAGTTCTGCAGAGAAACACTTGTTATTTTACAGGTTATTAAAAAACAAACAAAACAAATAAGTGTTAAAGCATGCTCAAGATTGTAAATTAAACGTTTTATTTTGAAAGACAAAATACAAAGTCTGTACATATACTGTACAAAACTGAAAATGTAATCATTCAGTTTTTGAAGAAAAAAAGTACAAATTTGAAAGGAAATACATTTCAACGTTTACAATACTGTACCAATTAACAGAACAGTTTGATCAGAAGTTGAATTAAATATTCTCAAAAGAAGAAATACAAAACATCTACAAGATTGCCACTGTTTCAAATGACTGTTAATTCTAAAGACTGGAATACACTACATGACTTTTAAAATCTGAACAGATTTTTAAAACACTAGGCATCATACATATACTGATTTAAATGGCGACAAAGGAAAACTGGGCATCATACACTACATGACTGAGGATCATACACTACCAGACTTTAAAGTTGTTCCGATCACAAACTCACTCAGAAACATGAGCCTTGTTGCTAGGAGACGCATTACAAATGAAAACAATATGCATTCTAAAATCGGATGAAAATATCAAACGTTTGATATCCTCCGACTGGATTGAATCAGAGTCTGAAGCTTAAAAAACCAGAGTCTGTGACCATCATACACTACGCAATTTTAAAAATCGTGTAGTGTATTCCAGGCTTAAGTATATGATGCCCAGCTTTCCTTTGTCATTATTTACAAAGTCGGTAAGTCAAAAATCTGTTTTAAAAATCTGTTCAGAAGTCGTGTAGTGTATTCCATGCTTAAAACTGTTTCATTAATTAGATGTAAATTTATGTAAACAAATTCCTGAGGAGGAATTCTTGAGGAGCAATTGAAAAACTAAAAATTAAATTTTTATCTTACAAGTTAGGGTTAAAGTATCATGATTTTTTCTTTGAAAAAGATTGTGGAGGGAACTGTATTTTAGCTTGTATTTTCCCAATCAGGTTTATAGTGTTTTTTCTCAATATCTGACTGATCCTATTGGATTCCATATAGCTCTGATAATGTATGTGGACAAAAATTACATTGTATTTTAATCCTGAATACTAGCTACACAAGTGTAATAATAAGTAAAATCAAAACATACAAATAAAGGTCGACGATTCTGCACCAGAATTGACAGTCACAGCAGATAAAGAGCAGTCCACCAAATCTGAAGTAATCAGCTGGATCCTTGCTGCATCTGGGGGTTAAATAAAAAAAAAAATAAAAAAAGAGATTTATTGAAAATGACTTAATTTGTGTACCTTTTCTATAAACAACATTTGACATTATGAGATATTCTGGCTAATTTAATGATCTAGTTGTGATCTAATGGTTAGAGAGTTATAACCTGAAGGTCATGGGTTCGAGTCTCAATACTGGCAGGAAATGTAGATGAGTGAATGAACAGCGCTCTTTTCAAAAACACACTAGTGTAAACTGGGCCTGAGGTGCCCTTGAGCAAGGCACGTTACCCCCACAGGCCGCACAATAAGAATGGCTGACTACTGCTCTGGGTGTGTGTTCTTTACTCACTGCTGTGTGTGTACTCTACTTTGAGATGGTAGTTATAAAGAAATTAGTATTCACAGCAATGAACAACTTTTCTCAGATGTATCATAAAGTAAATAAATTTTGTAACCAGAAAAATGCCAATTAGTACACCAAAAAATAATAATAATTAATATTTTTATCAATTGCTAATATGCTAATACCTGTATATTTATAACTAATATAATTATTAACCGGTTTACACTGTTTTTCTATCACAAGGGGGTGAAATGTCTAACAAATGTACTTGAGGAGATCATTAAATTACTCAAGATATCATACTTATCCACCTTATTCCTAAACACGGAAGTAAGCCTATGGGTGAGACTTCCAGTTCATTAGCCACTATAGGGAAACAACGACAAGAATAACAACATGCAGTAAACGGTAAAACTGTTTGCATTACAAACCAGTGTGTTCATAATTAAGCTAATACACAAAAATAACATGGTAAGACACACCAATTTGCAATATCAAGCAGCAAAACGAGCGGTTCTGTACAGCTAAAAATATTTGGAAGCAAAAGAGACCGGAAGCAAAAGAGACCGGAAGCAAGACTTCCGGTTAACTGACCCATAAAATCTACAAATGGCCCATTTTTATGTGAAGAATAAGGTGGATATGTCATCATTTACTCACCCATGTCTTTTCCAGTCTGCATAACTAACTTTTTTCTGTGGAATACAAAAGAAGATCAAAAAAGACATGAGGGTGAGAAAATGATGAGCAGTGTTGGGCACGTTACTTTAAAAAAGTAATTAGTTATAGTTACTAGTTACTTCTCACAAATAGTAATTGAGTTAGTAATTGAGTTACATCATTATAAAAGTAACTAATTACCAGGGAAAGTAACTATTGTGTTACTTAAAAAAAAAATGTTCAAACAACTTGCTTCCAATATTAAATATGTTAAATGAATGAAATGGAGAATAAATGATAAAACATTGTACACTAATCTACACTATTTTAATGATGCTGTGGGACAATGTGAGAGATACCTATTGTAACGGACAAGACAGAGGCGTGCGGATCCATTTGCAGGTTTATTTGAACACAGGTAAACAACAACAGAGTCAATGTTTGGAGGCAGAAACGATATCCAGGCTGAGGTCAGGGCAGGCAGAAAATGGTCATAAACGAGAAACAGTCCAAGGTCAGGGTCGCCACACGGAAACTAGATGAGGTAAACAGGGACGAACACTCGGGATAGAAAGACAGCAAATCAGAACTTTGCGCTGGAATAGACCGTGCGAGTGGTTTATATTCAGGTCCGTAAATGTGGTGCAGGTGTGAATGTTGATGAGCTGCAGGTATGACTGAGAGATAGTGTGATTAGCAAATGCAGTGCCGGCTGGGGAATATAATATGGGGTGTAGTGCAATGTCCATGTGCTGCGAGAGCGACCTCGTGTGGCTGATGAGTGGAAGGTCCTGGGCCGGATCATGACATAGCCCCTCCCCAAGGAGCGGCTTCCAGACGCTAACATAACACTCCAGGAGGGTGGTGGAGCGGAGGCGGAACAGGGGGAGGGGCGGAGGGCCAGGTCCAGGCTGTAACCCCACTGGGATTGATGCATGCTCAGGAGCCCGCCAATGTGGTGCTGCCGAAGCAAGAGTCCCCCAGGGCAGCGCAGATGGAGCAGGAACCCTCCAGGGCGGAGCAGATGAGGCAGACGCCCACCAGGGCAGAACAGAAGACCCCCACAGTGAAGCAAATGGGTCCAAGGATTTCCACAGCAGAGCAGAAGTCAACCATGGCCGAGCTGAAAACCACCCAGCTGAAACATAAGGAGCAAAGACAGACAACATAGACAGAGCAGAGGACCAACAGGTTGGAGTGGTCGTAACCAGAGACCACCACAACGGTTGGCTCAGAGTAGATGACCTCCAGGGCAGGCCCGACTGGTCGAGACACCATGAGACATAGGGGCCTAGGTGAAACAGAGACAGAAAATACAGACATGGCATTCTCGGCCCCAAGGACTGAGACAGGAAATCCAAAGGGTCCATCAAATATCTCCCAGATGACCACAGAACAAACAATTCATAATTCAGTTCACGGGTGAATAGTTCAGAATCTGGTAATACCCCAGTAGATACGTTAAAGTCAGCTTCAGTGAGAACATGACAAACAGACTGTTCAGAGAGAAATTCTTTGGTCAAGACTAGCTGAATAGGTTGTTCATGTTTAATGTGGCTGTTGGTGGAGGAGCAAACTGACAGTCCATTAGTGTTTGTGGTGGCAGTCGCAGGTGACATCGAGGGCTCTTTACTGACCTCCCTGGTCAGTTCAACACAAGATGAGGATTCAGAAACGGCCTCCATGGCCGTGGCGGAGCAGGACAATGAACTGCTAACGGCTTCCATAGCTGTGGCAGGACCGACCATGGCCTGAGGAAAGACCACCACTGACACCTCTGGAGTTTGGGCAGTTAGAATCGCCACCTCCAGAGGATCCACAGTGGCATCATCGGGGCATGACGAGAGCTCAGAGACTGTTATCTTGACCATAACCTGATGGACTGGAGGAGAGACGTTGCTGGGTGCCCTCACCTCACTTTGTTCTGAAGTGAGGACCTCCGCTTGAGGAGGTTCTGCAGCAAATGCTGCCACCTCTGGGAAAACTGTGGCGGTTAACACCACTTCTGATGACACATCAGCAGAGGCTTCTGCCCTGGGAGGTTCTGCAGGTTCAGCTGCCACCTCGGAAGGCAAAATTATAGCTGCTGCCCTCCTGACAGTTCATGGGTGATGTAAGCCGCCCAGACGCAACATAGGGCAACTCCCATCCAAGTAATTGTTTCAGCCAGGCAAAATAATTCAGGAACAGGAGGGTTGGAGTAAGTGGGTTTGGGGGTGCCAGCTGCATGTGCCGACCCTAGCGGTGCATCCCTCACACTGGACATCAGACTGGGAAATCGAAATCCTGACCTAGGAGCAGTTGACAGTAAGTGACCAGACTTTGGATGAACAGGCAAGATGTGACGAACTTCTAGATGATCGGCTGAGACGTGATGATCAGTACTGACTGGACCTAACTGGTGAAAATCAACAGTGACTTGACTTGACTCATGCAGCTCAGTAATGAATTGGTTTGAATCATGAAGCTCTATGAAAGTTTGACTTAACTTATGAAGATCAGCGATGACCTGATTCGATTCCTGAAGATTAGTAATGCCCTCTGATCTGCTGATTCCTCCTTGGCCGCTGCCTTTAGTTCTGTCAGCTTCATCTCCGGTACTGATCTGGTCTCGACTCTCTGCTTTGCAGACTCATCCATGGCCTTCACCCTCTGTTCAGTCTCTGCTTCCCGTACCTTTCCATGGTCCTGGCCCTCCTTCCCTCCCCCTGTGTCCGCCTCTGTACCACCGCCCTCCTGGATTTTGATAGTGTAGGGCGTCTGGAATCCGCCCTTTTGAGGGGGGGCTATGTCACGCCCAGTTGCCGGCACCACTGTGAGGCATTAGAGGGCGTTTCTGTTTTGTGTTTCTGCCTGTTGTTCTGGTCATGGACTCCATTTCCCATCATGCTGTGTTTTCATTAGTGTTTATCTGGTTCAGCTGTGTTCCATTTCCTGTTTGGTCTTGTGTTTGTGTATATCAAGCCCCGGTTTGCTATTGTCTGGGTGAGTTGTTGCTAAGTGTTACCTCCTGTGTTTCTGGTGAACCCTTCTTGGTTCAGTCATGTATTTCAGATCTATTTTATCTGTGGATTATCATTAAAGGATCTTAAACTGCATTTGGACCCACTTCTGTTGCCTACTTGTGCGCCACTCGTAACACCTATCAAATTCAATATATTTTTGTAAATATTATCATTACTATAGTGGAACAATAAAACACAATAGATGGTTTAGAACTTTTCATATTTATTGCACAGACCACAACTGGCCAACAAATAAGTCTAAATATAAATTATGCTTCTTAAGAAATGTGCCAAAAATAAATAAATAATAACAATAATAAATATACATACACTCTTTGTAGTGCAAATTAAAATTATAAAACTGTCACACAACTTCACAACTCGTAGACATACTGTAGCTTACTTGAAGTATTTTCTTCCTCACAAAAGTAAACCGTTTAACAAAAAGTGCTCTCAATATAATACTGAACAATGTACCAAAAATAAATAATAATAATAATAAAAAAATATACACTCTTTGTAGTGCAAATTAAAATGATAAAACTGTCACACAACTGGTAGACATACTGTAGCTTACTTGAAGTATTTTCTTCCTCACAAAAGTAAACCGTTTAACAAAAAGTGCTCTCAATATAATACTGAACAATGCACCAAATATAAATAATAATAATGAAAAATATACACTTTTGTAGTGCAAATTAAAAATATGAAACTGATATATAAACAGGTAATAAAATAAAATAAAACTCCATGGCCATCTCTGACTATTGGCCATATATCCATACATCCTAACTATTAAACCAGTGGTTGTATCTCAAAACCAGAAGCTTCTCAAACTTCTGGTCAGAGAGCTTATTCCTCTTTGGAGTGATGACAAGTTTCCCCAGACTAAAGAGTCTCTCTACTGGGGCACTGGATGGAGTGGCTGCATTATATCTGAGTGAAATTTTCTTTATCAGTGCAAATCCATTTAGAGAGTCTATCTCTTGTGCTCCAGATTTGAAATAATCTGTGACTCGACTTTCAGCGGTAGAAGAGGTGTCATCCTCATCCTCAAAGGAAAAGACGACCATGTGTCCATTAGTCATTGTGTCTGTGTTCATATTCGCGCTTTTTCATTCTCAATCTGCACCGCATAACTCAAAATCGGTCAAAATAAGAATTCATCTGTCAGATATGTGATAATCCATGTAAAAGTCATTACTACTGCACTGAACGGAGCAGGACTGCAGATAAACAGAGCAGCAACGGACTGGTGTGTAAATTCAAATTTGAGCGGTAGGAGGCGTGCCCAGTTGTCATTGGCCAGATTCCTGGATGACGTTTAGATTAACCAATCATGACCAAAGTAACAAAGAGAGACATCAAATAACATTGCAACTGTAGAAAAAACTAGTTTTAAACAAAAGATAGCAAATATGTATGTATATTGATTTTTATTTTTTAGGCTGTTACATGTAATTAATTGGTAAAATGGTGTTTTCACTTATGCTTACAGGTGTATGTGTGCTATTCACTATTCACCTATAATTTCCCTATGAATTTAGAGTTAAAATAGGGTTAGGTTTAGCAGTACAGACAGTGACATGTCCATCTATACTCGTAAATTACAGTTACATTCACATGACCAATAATGACCCTTTTGAACTTTAGCAAATCCCTTGTCTCAACTCTATAACCACTCTTATGCCTAAATGCAGCTGTGCATACAACGGTGGCATTTTCTGTATTTGACCCTTTGCTGTATTGCAGACAGTGCTACACCACCTGTTGGTTTAGGTTTATTCCTTTGTCCACAGTAACACTTACTCCAAACACTGTCATAATTGCAATATTTGTTTACAGATTACACTGTTGACTGCAGTGGTAATGCCGTTACAGCATTCATGGTATGGGAAAATGTAAACTATGGTAAATTATGGTGTTTCCATAATGCACACATGCACATTTGACAAATCGAGGATTCAAAATTTTATGGTATGCATTCCAGTCCTTTCAGACCCTTTTCTCCATGCTCTGTTTTTTTCTCATTTCAAATTTCTCCATAGGTATAGGGTTTCTCTCACACAAATAATAAATGCACATTCTGATCAGATAACATACCAATAATTTACAATGGCTGTATGCCATGTTTGTGAAAGTCAATGGATTTTTTTTTTTTTTTTGGAGAGTTTGAGATTTTAAAGATTATGTGTACTTTTCTCTGTTCACAATTTCCTTTGCAAAGTAATTTGGATCAACTGGTGTGTGGGCAGAGGCCTGAAAGTTTCAACCTGGAGAGTAGTGCAGCTTTACTCTTTAAAAACAGACTATGCATTATTTGATGTAATGAAATAAGTCAGCTATATTTGTGTTCAGAATTGTTAAATGTAAAAACTAAATATAAAACTAATATGATGTACTTTAAAATTACAAAGAAAAATGCTAAACAGCTAGTATGGGCATACACCTTTAATATAATGAGCTACATATTACAGATTATTTGTGTAATTTTACATTTAAATTATATGCAATTTAAGAATACAGAAAAAATACAGTATAAACAATACAGCCATTTTCCTGTGTTAAAAAAAAAGAGAACTACTATAATTTGTCATTAAAGATATAATAGCCTACTTAAAATAACAGTCAAGTTTTTAAGTTATAGATGTTGTTTTACAGAATTTTACTTATAATTTAAAATAACAGAAAAATACCGTAAATATGTACAGTTACTGTATATTCCGTAAAATAGATTTTCTTTTTTTACAGTGTACCTCATGACTAAATGTCAGAATT
The DNA here is from genome assembly GCF_012432095.1 of Onychostoma macrolepis. Lineage (NCBI taxonomy): Eukaryota > Metazoa > Chordata > Actinopteri > Cypriniformes > Cyprinidae > Onychostoma > Onychostoma macrolepis. The sequence continues at coordinate 7,645,066 of NC_081165.1, read as the reverse complement.
TGACATCAGTATGATGTTGGCTTAAGACGTTGGCTCAACGTTGGAATTTGTTTAGTTAATGCCACAACATGAAACTAACAAAAGATCAATGTCTAATGATGTTAGAATTTGATGTTGTGTGGACGTTTCCATTATGACGTCTAGGAGACATTGGGTTTTGGTTGCCATACCTGATGACTAAATGTCAGGTTTTGGTCGCCATACCTGACGACTAAATATCAGTAACTGACATCAATATGATGTTGGATTAAGACGTTGGCTCGATGTTGGATTTTGGTTAGTTAATTCCACAACCTAAAACTAACAAAAGATCAACGTCTAATGATGTTAGAATTTGATGTTGTGTGGACGTTTCCATTATGACGTCTAGGAGACGTTGGGTTTTGGTTGCCATACCTGACGACTAAATGTCAGGTTTTGGTCGCCATACCTGACGACTAAATATCAGTATTTGACGTCAATGTGACGTTGGCTTGAGACGTTGGCTCGACGTTGGATTTTGGTTACTTTACAACAAAACCTAAAAACAACAAAATATCAACGTCAGCTGACGTCGATATTGGACGTCACAATAACGTTGTCATTAGACGTTGGCTTGACATTGAATTTTGGTCACCTGACGTCGCGACCTAAATCTAACCAAATATTAACATCTTATGACGTTGTGTGCCTGCTGGGACTCTCTCTGTTTAAATCTAGATTAAAGACACATCTCTTTAGCCAAGCATTCACATAATGCATCATATATAATCTTGTACTGCAGTTATATCTGCTCAAATGCACATTATTATTCTTTAGCTTGGGTTGAACAAATAATTTTTGCTTGGATGGAACAGCAGCTACACTACTTATGTCTCTATTTGTTTCTCTGTTTTTGCTGCGGGATTAACATCCCGTGGTAACTAGGAATTACAGAAGCTTCAGTCCGGATCCAACCCTTAAATGATCTGAGATGACCAAACACCTGAGAAGAGATGATGCCAACCCCTCAGAGGACCTCAGAGGATGCCAACCCTCAGACAAAATACAGAATTACCAAATTTTGCCATAAATTAAATATATTAAGTTTCTACAATATACATTTACATTTACATTTAGTCATTTAGCAGACGCTTTTATCCAAAGCGACTTACAATTGGGGAATACATCGAGCGATTAATCTTGAAGAGGCAATCAGACATACGAAGTGCTTGCAACACCAAGTCTCAGACATTGTTCAAATAAATACAAACTACCAAAGGAAGGAATAAGTAAAGATAATTTTTTTTTTTTTTTTTTTTTTAAGTTTAGGATGAAGTCAAGTGCTGTCGAAAGAGATGAGTTTTCAGTTGTTGCTTGAAGATTGACAGGGATCCAGCATTCCGGATAGAGGTGGGAAGATCGTTCCACCAGCCAGGAATGGTGAATGAGAATGATCTAGAGAGTGATTTTGCGCCTCTCTGTGATGGTATCACGAGGCGTCGCTCACTAGCAGATCTCAGATTTCTGGAGGGGATGTAGTTTGTTAATAGAGAGTGCAAGTAAACGGGTGCTGAGCCAGTGGTTGTTCTATATGCAAGCATCAGTGTCTTGAACTTGATGCGAGCCGTGATTGGTAGCCAGTGCAGGGAGATAAAGAGAGGTGTAACATGGGCTCTTTTGGGCTCGTTGAAGACCAGTCGTGCCGCTGCATTCTGAATCATTTGTAGAGGTTTGACTGTATTAGACGGAAGTCCAGCCAGAAGAGCATTGCAATAGTCCAGCCTAGAAATGACAAGGGCCTGGACAAGAAGTTGTGCAGCATGCTCTGTCAGAAAGGGCCTGATCTTTCTGATGTTATATAGTGCAAACCTGCAAGATCGAGCAGTTTTTGTAATGTGGTCTTTGAAGGTCAGCTGATCATCAAAGATTACACCAAGATTTCTGACCGAAGTTGATGGGGTTATTGTTGATGAACCTAACTGGATCGTGAAGTCATGCTGTAGAGTCGGAGTGGCAGGTAGGACAAGAAGCTCAGTCTTTGCCAGGTTGAGCTGCAGGTGATGTTCTTTCATCCATGCCGAGATGTCCGCCAGGCAACCTGAGATCCTTGCAGTTACCGTTGGATCATCTGGTTGAAAAGAGAGGTAGAGCTGTGTGTCATCAGCGTAGCAATGGTATGAGAATCCATGTGCCTGTATGATGGGACCCAGTGATGTAGTGTATGTGGAGAAGAGGAGGGTTCAAGAACTGATCCCTGAGGAACCCCAGTGACCAGTGTATGTGCTTTGGATACCTCACCTCCCAGGCCACCCTGAAAGACCTACCAGTGAGATAGGATTCAAACCAGCGAAGTGGAATGCCAGAGATGCCCAGTGATGAGAGGGTGGACAGGAGTATCTGATGATTGACAGTGTCAAAAGCGGCAGATAGGTCCAGCAGAATGAGGACTGATGATTTGAATGGGCTTTTGCAATTGCAGGGCTTCAGTGACCGAGAGAAGCGCAGTCTCAGTTGAATGGCCCCTCCTGAAACCTGACTGTTTAGCATCCAGTTTGTCGTTCTGTGAAAGAAACAGTGAGACTTGGTTGAAGACAACTCGTTCAAGTGTTTTCGCTATGAACGGAAGGAGAGAGACAGGTCTGTAGTTTTCTATAAGAGAAGTGTTTAATGTAGGTTTTTTGAGCAGTGGGGTTACCCGAGCCTGCTTGAACGCAATGGGGAAGTTACCTGTGAGTAGGGATGTGTTGATGATGTGTGTGAGTGCAGGTAAGAGTGTGGGTGAGATTGCTTGGAGAAGGTGTGAGGGATTGGGTCAAGAGGACATGTTGTAGGATGGTTGGAGAGGAGAAGCTTGGATACTTCAGCTTCAGTGAGTGGACAGAAAGAAAAGATGGGAGTTTTAGCAGTGGATGTGGTAGGGTGAGGGTCCTGTGTGCGTGGAGGTGAAAACTGACCACTGATTGATCTAGTTTTGTCTGTAAAGAAAGTGGCAAAGTCATCAGCTGTAATAGAGGTGGAGGGAGGAGGTGGAGGGGACAGAGGAGGGAATTAAATGTTCTGAAGAGATTACGCATGTCTGGAGCGCTGTCGATCTTGTTATGGAAATGTGAGGATTTGGCAGTGTGGACTTTAGCAGAGAAGGATGTGAGCATAGACTGGTACCTACTGAGGTCCGACAGATCGTTTGATTTGGCGCCATTTTCTCTCTGCCGCTCTGAGTGTAGTCCGATGTTCACGAAGAACCTCGGATAACCAGGGGTTGGAAGGAGCAGCCTGCAAGGGCCTAGAGGAGAGAGGACAAATGTCGCCTAGACAAGAGGTTAAGGTAGAGCATAAAGTCTCAGTAGCTGCGTTTACATCCAGAGATGAGAAATGGGTGGGTGAAGGAAGAGAGGAGGATACCACAGAGGAAAGATGGGAAGGAGAAAGGGAGCGCAGGTTTCGTCTAAAAGTAACTGGTAGGGGGGTTGGTGGCACAGGAGAAGCAAAGTGTAATGTAAATGTAATGAAGAAATGGTCCGGTATGTAGCGGTTGTACCAGAATGTTATCTGCAGTACAATTGCGTGTGTAAATTAAGTCAAGTTGGTTGCCTGATTTGTGCGTGCTAGTAGTGGTAAGGCGTTTGAGATCAAACGAAGCTAGGAGTGCATGGAAGTCTGTAGCATAAGGCTTGTCTAGGTGAATGTTGAAATCACCAAAGACTAGGAGTGGAGTGCCATCCTCCACGAAAGAGGACAGCAGCCCGTCCAGCTCCTCTAGGAAGGTGGCTAGAATTTGGCTAGGGGGACGGTAAATGACCACGATCTGGAGTTTTATCGGAGCTGATACAGTAATGGCATGAGATTCAAATGAGTTGTAATTGCATAGGGAAGAGCGGGTTGAGTATTTCCAATTGTTAGAAATGAGCAGACCAGTGCCTCCACCCCGCCAACTTGCCGGGGGTGTGAGAGAAAGAGAGATTAGTAGAGAGAGCAGCTGGGGTTGCTGAGTCTTCTGGACGAATCCAGGTCTCAGTCAAGCCCAAGATGCTGAGCGTGGATTTTAAAGAAAAGAGAAATGAAGTCAGCTTTGTTGACAGCTGACTGACAATTCCAGAGACCCACAGAGAAGGAAAGAGGTGTAGTGAAGGAGGTAGAGATAAGGCGCAGGTTAGCAGGATTACGTTGCCGTCTGCGTGGGACGTTAGAGCGTGGTTGAGAGAGAACCGGAATAGTTTGGAAACACATGATAGAGGTGGCAGGAAAGAGGATGGAAACGGAGAGTGTGTAAGGGAAGGGGAAAAGAAAAGATACTTAAGTGTGTCGCTCGGTGTCGTTGCTCGGTTAAAGTCGCGCAGGAAAAGTCGATGGTCTTTACCCTCGCCTGTCTTCACACGAGGAGGCTTGAACGCTTCCGCTGATGCTTCCGCGTCAGCGCCGGACCTCTGATAAATACAGCCTAACACACTACCGTGAAAACAGCTGTGGCGGCTTCTGATTGGCCCAGCCAATAGCCTTGTGCAAATAACTCAAGACGAAACTAACACTTCGCTAGCAAGGAGCACTGAAAATGATCCAGGTTCTTTCTTAGCCGAGGTGCAAATTATTATAATTAACAGAAAGTGCAATCAAACAACGAAACCTCAACGAAAATGCAGAATAGAAATAGAAGGAAACGAAAGTATTCCTTCCCAACAGCAAGTAAATAATTTAAACAACAGATCTATGACTAAGTATCGCAACACTTACGAGCTGCTGTCCGTCTCTTCTGGTGAATATTCGCTTCTCCCGACTTGTAATAGCGAACAGGCAGTTTAAATACTTTTACAGTCGCTGTGGCCGGCTTCTGATTGGCCCAGCCAATAGCCTTGTGCAAATAACTCAAGACGAAACTAACACTTCGCTAGCAAGGAGCACTGAAAATGATCCAGGTTCCTTCTTAGCCGAGGTGCAAATTATTATAATTAACAGAAAGTGCAATCAAACAACGAAACCTCAACGAAAATGCAGAATAGAAATAGAAGGGAAACGAAAGTATTCCTTCCCAACAGCAAGTAAATAATTTAAACAACAGATCTATGACTAAGTATCGCAACACTTACGAGCTGCTGTCCGTCTCTTCTGGTGAATATTCGCTTCTCCCGACTTGTAATAGCGAACAGGCAGTTTAAATACTTTTACAGTCGCTGTGGCCGGCTTCTGATTGGCCCAGCCAATAGCCTTGTGCAAATAACTCAAGACGAAACTAACACTTCGCTAGCAAGGAGCACTGAAAATGATCCAGGTTCCTTCTAGCCGAGGTGCAAATTATTATAATTAACAGAAAGTGCAATCAAACAACGAAACCTCAACGAAAATGCAGAATAGAAATAGAAGGAAACGAAAGTATTCCTTCCCAACAGCAAGTAAATAATTTAAACAATAGATCTATGACTAAGTATCGCAACACTTACGAGCTGCTGTCCGTCTCTTCTGGTGAATATTCGGCTTGGTGAATATCTAAATATATTGTAGAAACTTAATTTCCTGTAAAGCTGCTTTGCAACGATTTGTATCGTAAAAAAAAGTGCTATACAAATAAACTTGAATTGAATTGAACTTTATACATATAACTTTAATTAAATTTTATAACTTTAACATGTTATAAAAAGCATGACCTGAGGCTACCTGCACAGTTTTGGCACAGCACCACCTAGTGGTCAGGAGATATGAAAAAGGCTATGTTTGCTTATAATTTCTGAATGGTTTGGCCAAAAATCACAAAACTCTCTTTAGATGTCAGCCATTTTGGGTGTCGGCCATTTTGGATTTTATCGTAAAATGCTATATTTTATTAATTAATTGGCGTATCGTTGCAAAACGCTACGGTATGTGCCTTAGGCACCATGCCCTGACAATACTCAAAATGTTTGGGGGCAAAAATTATAAAGAATTTTCAAAAAATTATAATAACATTTGATTAAATTGGTCTATTGTAATGAATGTGATCTCAATATATTCCTTCGGTCATGCCAAGAACATCGATACCAATTATGCTAAAATTGGCTGAATTGGCAATTTTGATTAATGTTGAAAACCTACTTTTTTTTTAACTCCTCCTAGACCGTTGGTCCAATTTTCACCAAATTTGACAACATGTTCAGACCATGTTGGCAAAAAGTTATGGATTTCGTGTCGATGTACGAAACGGTTATTGTTTAACGCATCACTGAATTTGCTGGAAAGATGCCAAACTGCATCTGAGGCTGTATCTCTGCAAAGCTTTGACATATTTACACCAAACTTTGTATGTGCCATTGTTACCTTACACTGACCACGCCACATCAATTTGGTAACAGCACCACCTATTGGTCAAGAGTGATAAACCATTCATTAACCATTAATTATGAAATTTCCAAAAATGCGAATAACTTTTGATTGCATTAGCCTATGTTCTCAAAATATTGGGTCATGCCGACAACATCCATACCAATTATGCCATAGTTGGACGAACTTCCTGTCTGCCATTTTGATTTATGTTGAAAACCTACTTTTTCTAACTCCTCCTCAACCGTTGGTCCGATTTTCACTAAATCAGATCATCTTCAGACTGTGCTGACAAAAAGTTATGGATTTCATCGCAACATTTGTTGCATCGCAACAAATTTGAGGCATGATGACAGACTACGTCTCAAGCTGTATCTCTGCAAACCTTTGACATATTGATACCAAACTTTGTGTGTGCCATTGTCTCCTTACACTGACCACGCCACATCAATTTGGTAGCAGCACCACCTATTGGTCAAAAGTAATAAGTCATTTAATCATATTACTAGTAGTTTTATATGATTTTTCAGCCATTTGGACTAAAAGCATCGTAAAATGGCCTCACTCATTGCTGCAGTTGGTCTCATGCTTGCTTCTGTAGTGCTTGTCCCCTTAATTGCTGCTTGCAGCTATATTTGGAATTTAATGTTTTGCCACGATTTTATTTTTTAGAAATTGAGAAATCACAATTTTGAATAGAAATATTACCAAACGTTAGAATTAGACAATTTGACAATATGCCAATGAAAAGAGTGATCCAACCACATGCTGGCACATGTGATTAACCACTCACGAGTGATTCACTCATATTGCTAGGTGCCATTCACACAGAATACACTTTTGTGTTAACAAAGATGCGACGCGGGCAGTGGAATAGGAAAAAATTGCAAGAAGATGGGAGTGAACTTCTTTTAACTTGAGTGCCGCGTTTTTAGAATGCCGTTTCATGAGACGCTGCAAGAGATGCGAGCGCAACAGTCCATGTTTACATATAAAAAACAATGGAAAAGCAGTGCAAGCAAATAAAAACACCTGTAACTACAGACCTTCTTCTCAAACCTTATAAACAGTAACTTAAACAACACTCCCCCAAGTCAGATTCCCAGTGAAATGCTCTCCGACAGCAAATGCAATTAGTTTGCTTCCTTCTTTTTTGAGAAGATCAATTATATCAGAAAGGAGATTGGCACATCTTATAGTTATGCAGATGTCACACAGATTCAACCGCAATTTAAAAAAGATATAACTATGTCTGTTTTTGAAGCAATTGATAGCAAAATTTGGGAAGAAATAGTACAGCACCTTAAATCGTCAACCTGCTATCTTGACACACTTCCCACATCTTTTTTCAAAAGTGTGCTTAACTGTTTAGAAGCAGATCTCTTAGAAGTGGTGAATGCCTCACTTCTTTCTGGGATGTTTCCAAACTCCCTGAAAACTGCAGTTGTTAAGCCCCTTCTGAAAAAGCGCAATCTTGATGACACCATATTGAGCAACAATAGACCAATATCAAATCTTCCTTTCATAGGTAAGATTATTGAAAAGGTAGTTTTTAATCAGCTGAACAACTACTTAAACTCAAATGGATACCTGGACAATTTTCAATCTGGTTTCCGAGCGCATCACAGTACAGAGACAGCGCTTATTAAGATAATAAACTTACTAAACTTAATAAAAGTAACTAAATCAGCATACTATCATCTCAAAAACATTGCAAGAATTAGATGTTTTGTGTCCAGTCAAGACTTGGAGAAACTTGTTCATGCCTTTATCACCAGCAGGATGGATTATTGTAATGGTCTCCTCACCGGCCTTCCAAAGAAGACCATTAAACAGCTGCAGCTCATTTTGATGTCAATGGTGCCGCAGATGGCAGCCATGGTTTGTCACTGATTGGTACTTGTTCTTTTTTTGTTTGTTTGTCCTGTCTTAAGCAACTTTTTCCCAATCAGCTTTACTAGAAATTCAGACGTTTTATTGGACATTTTAATCGGAGGAGCTGCGTTCCTATACAAGTGCTCCAGGTGATGCAACCTAGGGAAGCGAGGGAAGCGCACCGGCGCGCTCGTGAAACTCCGACAGCGCGGGTTTAGGACTCCGCTGCCAAGCATTCATCTGGCGAATCTCCACTCCCTGGCAAATAAATCAGATGAACTACGACTCCTCACCCGCACAAACAAGGACTTTTTAAAATCCGCTGCGCTTTGCTTCACGGAAACCTGGCTGAACGGAGCCATCCCGGACAGCGCGCTTCATCTAATGGGCTTCCAGCTGTTCAGAGCAGACCGCGTCACAGAGTCCTCGGGGAAAACGAGAGGTGGTGGATTATGTTTTTATATCAATGAAGGCTGGTGTACAGACGTGACAGTTTTAAAGAAGATGTTCTGCCCAAATTTGGAAGCTCTCTTTATTAACTGTAAGCCTTTTTATTCACCGCGGGTGTTTTCCTCGTTTATTCTGGTGAGTGTGTACATTCTTCCTGATGGGCGTGTGAGTGTGGCACTAGAACTGCTGGCCGATCAAATTACACACACAGAACAGCGTTATCCGGACTCTTTCATTATCATTCTCTGTGATTTTAATATAGCTAATCTCACCCGTGAACTGCCTAAATATAGACAGCACATCACATGCCCCACCAGAGACAGAAATATACTGGACCACTGCTACACTGTCTTAAAGGATGCATATCACTCTGTTCCCCGTGCAGCGCTGGGACTCTCTGATCACTGTTTGGTTCATCTTCTACCAGCCTACAGGCAGAAACTCAAATCTGCTAAGCCTGTAGTAAAAACTGTAAAGAGATGGACTGCTGAAGCAGAGCAGGATTTACGGGCCTGCTTCGAACTTACTGATTGGAGTGTTTTTGAGGCTGCAGCTACTGATCTGGACAAACTTACTGACACCGTGACGTCCTACATCAGTTTCTGTGAGGACATGTGTGTACCCACCAGGACTTATTTAACATTTAACAATGACAAACCTTGATTCAGTGCAAAACTCAAACAGCTTCGCCAGGCCAAAGAGGACGCCTACAGGAGTGGGGACAAAGCCTTGTACAAACAGGCCAAATACACGGAATAGGGAGATAAGAGTGGCAAAATTAAACTACTCTGGAAAGCTAAAAAAACAGCTTTCAAGCAATGACTCTACATCAGTGTGGAATGGCCTGAAAGCCATCACCCGCTACAAGACCCCATCCCCCAGCACTGAGGCCAATCAACAACTGGCTGAAGACCTGAACGAGTTCTACTGCAGGTTTGAATAGACTGGTCTGACACCCCACACCCGCTCCGACCATTTCACAGCACAGTCATCAACACCCTCACCCTCCCTCCCCCCTACTGTTTCTCAACCTGTACTCAAGATCTGTGAAGATGATGTATGCAAAGTCTTCAGAAAGCAAAAGATAAGGAAAGCCAAAGGCCCAGACGGTGTCTCTCCAGCCTGCCTCAAAGCCTGTGCTGTCCAGCTATCATCCATCTTCACATTGATCTTCAACAGATCACTAGAGCTGTGTGAAGTCCCCTCCTGCTTCAAATGTTCCACCATCATCCCTGTACCCAAGAAACCAAAAATCACAGGACTTAATGACTACAGACCTGTTGCTTTAACATCTGTGGTCATGAAGTCATTTGAGAGACTGGTGTTGGCCCACCTGAAGGACATTACTGGACCCTTGCTGGACCCCCTGAAGTTTGCTTACCGAGCAAACAGATCTGTGGATGATGCAGTTAATATGGGACTGCACTACATCCTGCAACATCTGGACAAACCAGGGACTTATGCAAGGATCTTGTTTGTGGACTTCAGCTCCGCTTTCAACACCATCATCCCGGGCACCCTTCAGAACAAACTAACACAGCTCTCTGTACCCACCTCCATCTGTCAGTGGATTACCAGCTTCCTGACTGACAGGCAGCAGCTAGTGGGGCTGGGAAAACTCACATCCAACACCCGCACCATCAGCACTGGTGCCCCTCAGGGCTGCGTTCTCTCCCCACTACTCTTCTCCCTCTACACAAATGACTGCACCTCTAAAGACCCCTCTGTCAAACTCCTGAAGTTTGCAGATGACACCACAGTCATCGGCCTCACCCGGAACTGCGATGAGTCTGCTTACAGACAAGAGGTTGAGCAGCTGGTTGTCTGGTGCAGTCACAACAACCTGGAGCTGAACACGCTCAAAATTGTGGAGATGATAGTGGACTTCAGGAGAAACCCCCCTGCTCTCCCCCCATTCACCATCATGAACAGCACTGTGGCTGCAGTGGAGTCATTCAGGTTCCTGGGCACAACCATCTCTCAGGACCTGAAGTGGGACGATCACATTGACTCCATCATGAAAAAGGCCCAGCAGAGGTTGTACTTCTTTCGTCAGCTGAAAAAGTTCAACCTGCCACAGGAGCTGCTGAAACAGTTTTACTCAGCTGTTATTGAGTCGGTTCTGTGCTCCTCTATAACTGTCTGGTTTGGGTCAGCCAGCAAATCAGATTTAAGAAGACTTCAACGGACTGTTAGGACAGCAGAAAAGATCATTGGTGTGCACCTGCCCAGCCTTCAGGACTTGTACAACTCCAGAGTGAAGAAACGGGCAGGTAACATCATCAAAGACCCCTCTCACCCCGGACACAACCTGTTTGCACTTCTTCCTTCAGGCAGACGGTTCAGATCTCTGCGCACTAGAACATCTAGGCATAAAAACATTTTTTTCCCCATGCCATCTCCAGCGTAAACAGCTAACACATGAATCATTACCTGTGTTCTGTAATTCATTCTGTAATTCATTCTCCATCTTTAATTATTGACTCTTTCTCAAGTATTATGTAAATACATATACATATCTGTTTATTTATACAGCTGTATATAGAGTAAATAATGCACAAATCTGTACATAAATCTACTGTTTCAGATTCGTACACATTATTATTATTATTATTATCTATTAAGTCTTATTCTTTAAATGTTTTTTTCTGTTCTTATGTCAGATGTGTATGTATGTATGTACGTATGTATGTACCAGGAGCACCTTAAAAAAACCCACAACAAATTCCTTGTGTGTTTGCACACACCTGGCGAATAAAGCTAATTCTGATTCTGATTCTAATTAATCCAGAACGCTGCTGCCAGGATTCTGACTAGAACCAGAAAATCTGAGCATATCACACCAGTCCTCAGGTCCTTACGCTGGCTTCCAGTTACATTTAGGATTGATTTTAACTGACTTTGAGAGGTCAAGGAGCCGGGCTATAAAAGACCTTCCTGTGGAATTATTCGCATCACAAAATTAAGATGGCCTAGTAAAGAGAGTAAATCTCTTTTAGAAAAAGATGCTGATTTTTGCGCGATTCTCATGACTTCTCTAATGTGATTTAATTTAATTTAAAAGAGGGCAGGGAGGCTTGCATTAGGTTAGAATCTAATGAGATGCCTAAGAATTCAATGACTTTTAAAGGACCTAATGTTTTCTCCTCAGAAAGAGGAACACCCAAATTGTTGAAGGTGTACTTTAGTGCCGAGATGCAACGGTCCGGCTTAACATGTGGGTATAGAAAATATAATCTAAGACATGAAGTACGAACGGCAATTTGCAGATATTTAGAAGAATCCAACACAGTGCCTCTGACAGTGTATTGAATATTTTTGGACTACTGCGACAGCCGAAGGTGAGCCTAACCAAAAATACTACTTATTACTCCATTTAACACCAAATAAATGCCATTGTGATGGATATAAAGGCATGACTTTAAAAGCGTCTGAGATATCTGCTTTTGCGAGCCATGCATCCCGACCTGCTTTTTTAATTAACTTAATTGCATCATCAATGGTAGCGTAAAACAGAGAAAAAGGAGCTAGAGGAATGAGACTGTTAACACTTTGAGCTGCATCGTTATGAGGGGCAGATAGGTCAATAATTAAACGCTTCATCTCGGGCACACAGATTTGGGGTGGCCGTCTCCAAAGTAACTACAAGCATGAACATATTTACAATGATAGAATTTGCAAACATTTTCATTAAAATTATAACAGTGGAGTGGCAAACGGAATCACCTTAGGATCAGGCTGCAAGCTTGAGCCAGGCTTAGGAGATTGGAGAGAGACAGTTTTTGGGCACAGATTGGGCGTGTGAGAGCCACAGATTGAGCAGGAGAGAGATTGATGACCAGTAAAGTGTCTGCTGATGAGAGTTAAGTCGACTACAGACCAGTCCAGTCTCTGATTGAACCACTGAATGAACATGGCAGCTTTTGCGGAGAAAGATTTATGATATTCATAAAAGAGAGTTCCTCCATATGTCAGAGCTAAGTCAGAGATAATGGCTAAATATGTGTCTAGCTCGGCTCTACGAGACGGAAAAACTTAGCATATAACATCTCTGTATTCTCCAAATGCCACGATAATTCGGCTAGAGTCAACGTTTTTGAAAGTCGGGGGTCACTGTCTTTAAGAATAACGGACACATCGCCGCAATCAACAATACGCCCGTCACTTATTTCTGGGCCCAGTAATATTTTTACAAGGTTGACATCATTACCTGCAATGATTTGGCTTCTCAACTGATTAGAGATTGCAGCAATCGGCGGAAAAAATGGAGAGCCAGTGGACACAGGAACTGCACTTCCCATCGTCCTCCACGGGAATGTTGCAGGAATGACATCATCATCCTCTTGCTCGGCTCCATGTAGTCGCACTGTGGTTGACGCGGTGTTCGAGGAAGCCGGACCGGAGAAGAGGAGATTTTCCGAAATTCTGGATGCTGAGCCGGACTCCAGAGCCTGGATTCTGGAGTTCAAGTCAGAGATCGAAGACTGGATACTTGACAATGTTGACTAAACTGGATCGTTGTTTTGGATCGTGGAGTGACTTGATCGGGCTGAGCTGGAAGGAACACATGCCCGTTTTGGTCCACCAGCGGCCGAAGTGGAAGCCGCCACAACGTTTTTCCTTTTCTGCAAATTTTTCTTGCCGGAGGTAGGAGGAGGAGGTGGAGAATGGGGAGCTGGGACATCGACACTTTTCACAAAGCAAGGTAAACAGTTCCTCATGAGTAGCTCCGGTCGGAACCGGAATATGGCTCTTAAACAGAACCTCCAATATCTTAGGCAGAGGCCAGTCACTAATGCCGGGAGGACAAGAGGATTTACTTGCCAAGCGAGTGCTCCGACGAAAAGAAACATTGCTCTCGTCTAGAATAGCTTCCCCTGTTTGGCTTTGATGTTGTTGAGATTATTCGATTGATTCAACCCTCGGATCTTCGTCATTAGCAGCAGAAGAGATGATGATCAGTTGGGTGAGTAACGTCAAAAACAAGTGTAATTTAATTGTACGGCAGCATACAGTGAAGGTCTTGCATGGAGCGTACAGAGGAAGCAGCAAAGCAAGCAGACATAAGCTGTGTTTAAGTAAAGCGCCCTGTTTGAGATTTGCCAATTGAGTGCTTAGGAGTCAGGTCAGCTGATAGGGGCCGGGTTTGAATTTTCCCAATCAGCTGATAGCAGAGCTTGACTACGAGGCCTGCCTGAACTAACGCAGAATGCTTGATTTAATCATTCCTGATTATAAGTCACCGATGTTTATTTCATTGTGCTTAAATATTCATCTTGTGTAATCGAACCTTAAATTGTTTATAATGTTGTTATATTTAAGATATATTGGTGATTCAAATGCGTATGCTCGCTACTGTTAATCCTCTCTTCGTCATGTTGATTCATGTTGATTCATGTATAACATGTCAATAGCAAGTTGTTATTTACATGTCTGTAATTTACATTTAGCAGATGCAAACTGATGCTTGTTTTATTCTGTTTATTTCAGAAAGACCACATTTAACACTTTGTGGCCATAAGTTGTACAATATCCAATCCAATTGGAGCAATGTTGTGCCATCTGCTGTGAACAGTTAAGTACTTCAGATAAAGAGTTGAACAGTGCCCTGTCTCCTGTCACACTTCTTACCCGAGTCCCGTGGTGGATTAGCATCAACACCCCTACCGATCTATCACTCCTGTTCAATACAATCTGAATTTCAAGTACATTTTTAATACATAATACATTGGTCATAATACATTTAATACATTGGTCCTCTCTGTATATGTTTTTTCGAGGCTGAAGAACTGTCAGCAGCAGACGTGCAGTGTATAAATAACCAAGGACAACAGTTTCACCTAAATATCTTCTTTACTAATCTACTATAGTAAACGTATAGTTAAACTATAATAAAAGTTACCTACCTCTTGGATGGCCTGAGGGTGAGTGACTTATAAGCAAACCCATAGAATGACCATTCGCAACTCAACACTTGTAAGCAGGACTCATCCAGGACTTGAACCCGGGACCTCTCGCACCTAAGCAAAAATCATACCCAGTGGTTCTCAAATTTGTTTTGCTCCAAGGCCCCCCTCCTCTTCAAATCAATACTGCAAACCTTTTCTATTCACAAAAATCTTTGTATTCTAGTGTTATTACCTTTCAATTCCATGCAATTATTTTTAAACAAAACAAATTCAAGATAAATTTAAACATTCAGTGTTATTTTTTGCAAACATACTTTGCAAAAAATGTCACTGCAGATATTCTTTACAACTTAAAAACTTAAAGCTCAATTTTACAGTAACTTTTACAGTAATAAATATGCACAAGTCAACCTGCCATACCAACCAAGACCACAGAGTGTCATGATATGCAGCTGGAGTGCCCATGAGCTCCTATAGAGGGCACTCCATCCCAGTCCTTTGCAATTGTTTTCTGGACTCCATTTCCCAAAACACCCCATGCCTTGGAATTGCATACACCCTTGTTTCCTGTCTGGAGGACTATTTAAGCCAGGTGTATTAATCTCAATTTCTGGAGGGCCGCAGGCTTGCCGATTTTAGCTCCAACCCTAATTAAACACACCTGATCCAGCTAATCACGTTCTTCAGGCAGATTTGAATACTACATGGTTCCCTCCAGGAACTGAGTTTGACGCCCCTGATTTAAGCTGTATACAAACACACTTACGTTTACAGTAAAGTCTTGTTTAGCTGTTAGCAGACATTGCTGAGTGTTTATGCTTGTTTTCATGTTTACCTTGCCTTGCCTGAGTTTTTGGACCTTGGACTGTTTTTGGGTGTTTTCACATATAGTTCGTTTGAAGAGAACCAAACCCAGTTCACTTAAAGTGAACCAGAAAGGGAACAAGCCAAAAGTGACCTCAGTACTTTTGGTGTTCACAATCTAGTGAACTCAAAAGAGAACCCAGTTCTTTTTTTGGTCCTCTTCAGCAATGAAGAGATCTCAGACCCTTTCTTGTTCACACCACAACTTTATAAGAACTCAGACCCCAGCTGTCTTTGCAGCAGTGGATTTTGGGTATTCAAGATGGCGTCTTCACATGTTGTCATCACATGGATGTGGCACATTTTGAAGCAAATGACGAACAGAGAAAGAGTCAGACAAAGCAGAACTAAAGGAAAGCATCTGAAAAAACGGAAAAGGAAAAGGATAGCAACTAAAAAGAAAATTTTCTTCCAACACCATCAACAACTGCTGCTGCTTGCCACAGGACTGCTTGTGACGTTTCAGCTTTCATTTGAACGGTTAGTATAGAAGTTTCATAAACAGAAAACTACATAATTACATATTGTCGTCTGATCTGTAATAATTTTATTCATTTATTAATATATAGTTTTGTTGTTATTATCAGTGCAAAGTAGGGCAATTTAAGAGTTATAATGCTTCTTGCCAACCTTTCTGTATATTGCATATTTTTACCAGGTCATGTTGGACAAAACCCAGGTCTCGTGTCTGGTGGGAAAGCACTGTAAACTGGACAGACAACGATTGGTTGCGGAATGTCAGGATGAGAAGAGACTCATTCATGTTCCTCTGCAGTAAACTTAGACCATGCCTGGAGCGACAGCGAACTTGCTACAGAGTTCCTCTCACTGTGGAACAAAGAGTTGCAGTTACGCTTTGGAGCCTTGCTACAAATATTGAATATCGATCCATTTCACACTTGTTTGGTATCGGCCTCTCAACAGCATGTATCGTGACGCAGCAAGTAGTCTCAGCCATTCTCCAAATCCTGAAGCCAAATTTGAAAAAAGTTCCTACAGGAAACAACCTGAGAAATGTAATAAACGGCTTCAGAGACAGGTGGGGCTTTCCCCAATGTCGAATGGCCTGGGAAGGTCCATGATGCAAGGGTGTTTGGGAATTCCTCGATCTTCCAGAAAGGTCAATCAGGCAGACTTTTCCCACCATGGACAGAGGAATTTCAAGGTGTTTCTGTCCCTATATGCATTGTAGCAGATGCTGCATACCCACTCCTACCATGGCTTCAGAAACCATTTCCTGAAACACCAGGAATTACACAAGACCAGCATCTGTACAGTTACAGACTGAGCAGAGCCAGGATGTGTGCAGAGAGAGCCTTTGGCAGGCTAAAAGCCAGATGGCGTTGCCTACTTAAGAGAAACAATCACAACATCAGCAAGATCAACAAAGTTGTGGCAGCTTGTTGTACACTTCATAATTACTGTGAGAGCAGAGGTGAAATGCTGGAGTCTGACCTACTGGAAAATTTGGAAGATGAAGTGGACAGCGAAATGGGTGAAGGAGAGCTGCCAATCCCTGATCATGTCACTGGTCAAGATATTCGCAGAGCTTTAACACATTTCAGATAAATTTAAAATGAAAAGGGAACATTATGTGTAAAGTTAATCCAACTTCCTTTTATCTCAGAAAAGATAGTGACAGTTGAATGTTAAAATGTTTCTTTGTTCATTTCATTTTTTTTTTTAAATTCACAATAGGATGCATTTAATTGTTTTAGGGATTGTTTCTTTTTCAAAGGAATTATATAATAAAAGACAACAGAATTGTTTTGTATTGTTCCAGTTAAGTTGGTTTATTATTTATTTTTTTGAAAAATGTAACAAGTGACTTCTGAACAGAATATTTTCAACGTCTGAACATGACATCTGTAAATAATATAATAATCACAAAAAATAAAGTGCTTAGTTAAACTTCAAGCATTACTGTGTTGTGTTTTGTCAATACAAAAAAATAAAATAATAATAATAATAATATGATTCACAAATCAAAACCATATCTGAAAATGTTTCAGATACTATGCTTATTAAAAAAAAGAACATTCAAATGTCTTCTCTTACAAAGAGAAAATGGTTTCCGGTTTCTGATTTGCAATGCAGCAACAAAAACAAAAATGTTTTCAAAAACTAACATGTGCTGCATGAACAACAGCAATCCAGTGAACAAGACATCTTTCAGTTGAATTTGTTTATCTCATGTAAAACTGATGAGAGTGGCACTTCAGTAGAAGCATCAGTGGAAACTTCCTGGTTATACACTGGAAATCCTTGACTTGACTGGTGATCACGGGTGAGTGTGTGAAGTGTGGTTGACTGCTCTGTTGCATAGATTGGAGCAGAGAAAGGTGTTTGACTAGGTGCAGTATGGGTTGTTGCACTAATCACTTGGGCAAACATACGCAACATAGCTTGGTCATGCTCCATCTGGGTCTGCCAACGCCTTTCTTCCAACTCCATTTGCAATCTGAAGCGTTCTCGCTCCAGTTCAACCTCTCTGCGGTGTCGTTCCTCCTCTTCAGCGGCAAAGAGCTCAAAGTAATGTCTTTGCTGGTCAATTATGCTACTTAGCATAGATGTCACCTCTGTGGTGCTGGAACGTCGGGTTGGTCGTTTTCAACTGACTCCAGATGTACGTCTTTGAGTGTCTGCTGTAATCATTTGATCGTCATGACTGCTGTTGCTTTCACTCGCACTACTGTTTTCATTAACAGTGCTGCATCTCTCCAATTCTGAAAGGCACAAATTACAGAAAAATAAGCAGTGGATAACTGATCAGAAGAACTGATCTCTTCACACTATTTGCTCAATTTAAATCAACCTCATTTGATACTGTAATCTTCATGTCTGCTATACATCTTTTGTAGCTCACAATAATAATAACATGTTACAATAAGGTTAATTACCATTGGTTATAAATTTAGATATCATGAATTGAACAGTATTTATTATAATAAAATAGTAATATACATCTGAAAGAAGAAAGTCATATACACCTAGTGTAGCAGACTTCAAATGGTAACCTCCGGATACCACAGAAACACGACTACACCAATAGTGGGATGATGGATTCACTGAGTTTATTCCTTAAAGTAGTGAGGCAAAATTAGTATACACGGACATCCGAAGGCCTACTCTCACATCCCTGCATGTAGAAATACACGTGCGAATGAAGCGCTAAAATTTAACACGGTTAAAAGCGCTACTTTCAATGAAAATAAGTTAATCACACTGATACACATTATGACAGAACCTCTTAACAATGCTTTAACATCATAAATGCAGTGATTACGATTACCAAGAGACAGTAAATGCAAGATAAATATGGGAGTGTAAAACTACCTCTGCTTCTCCGTTCGCACACGTTATGCGTCTGAGCGCGAACGCTTAAAGGAGAAGTGATATATTTTCCTTCAGTGTCCCACTAATTAAGGCCCCACCTACAACAATCGATAGGAACTCCCAATTGGAACCATTGAAAAATAGAACATTAAATGCAAGTTTTGCTGAAGTTAACTCATTTATGTAACATTTCTCCTTACATATCTGAATTAATTAGTCTTTTTATATATGTCTCAATCCATCGGCTACATACTCCCCCCTTAACTTCACAAAACTTGTGCTACTACATGTTTGTCAATTAAATAAGGGAGCAAATAAGGCAAGTCACCATTCCGTCATGCAACATACATGTTACCCGAACATCACGGGAAAAAGAAGAAAAGAAAGTTGATCAGGCTCTCAAATGTTCTTTTGCTAAAGAGGTGCCTTGTACACCGCTCAATTTGACTCGAGTGACTGGTTTTCCTTTTACCCCAATTTTTATGTAGCTCCGATTTACCTCAAGGCTTCCTATAACAAGGACTTAGTGGCATCACTGACTGCGTTGTGAATTTGTGAATGTGTTTTCTGAGTCATATTCTGAATCAGTCTATTCACAGGTCTAACTAGCCTACCAACCCGTGTTCGAACCAGAGTCACTACTTCAGACACATTAGGGGGTGCACTAGAAATGGATAGTGTACTGATGGCCCTATGCCGCTCTCTGACACCATGCATGGTACCATCAGTACATACATCATCTTGAGTGTCTGTTGAATTTGGCGGAATGATCCGAGAATTGAACGGAGGACAATCATTTTCAGTCTCTTGGTCGTTCGTTAATCTCTCGGCTCCCAGGATCCAATGCACTCTCCAGATCTCCTGTGCCTGATCTTCCTTTAACTGAATCATCTGTGGCAGGTAAGGAGGCCACCCAATCAGCAATGCGCTCTGTTTCAGGAGGATTATACTGTGGTGTTGATTTCTGCGTCAAAGTCTCATCCGACTGGTCCTGACTGAATAGTGAGCCGTCATGACAAGACTCAATCTCCTCTACCTCAAGGGGTAAAAAGTTGGCCTGCAGCATAAGATTGCGGTGTACCACCTTTTCTTGGCCAGTGCTGGTGTTTTTGACTCGGAAAGTATGGCATCTGGGGTCTTTTGAGACCACCACATAAGGTACAGATTCCCACTTATCAGCCAACTTCCTGCGTCCTCTTTCACCCTTATTGGCTAGTAACACCCAATCTCCTTCCTCAATGCCACAGCCTTTTGCCCTCATGTTATAGAGTTCAGTCTGTCGTTGCTGACTTGAGCTTGCATTCGCTTGGGCTAGGTTAAGAGCCTCCTTGAGATCATCCCTCATCTTTGAAACGTAGCTGCCATAGTCTGCGATGTCATCGTCCCTCCCAACACTGCGGAACATAACATCTACTGGCAGATGAGGAATCCTTCCATACATCAGGTAAAATGGTGCGTAACCTGTAGATTCATGAGCGGTGCAGTTGTAGGCAAACGTCAGTGTCTGTAACATCTGGGGCCATTGTTGTTTATCCCTAGGGGGTAATGCTCGTATCATGCTGCCTAGCGTTTGATTAAACCGCTCTGTGAGACCATTCCCCATAGGGTGATAAGCCGTCGTCCTTGTCTTCCTGACACCTGCAAGCTGCATCAGCTCCTGGATCAGTTCACTCTCAAAGTTTGCACCCTGATCAGCATGGATCCTCTCTGGGAACCCATAGATGCAAAAATATCTGTCCCATAGTTGGCGAGCTACTTGTTTAGCTGACTGATTGTTACATGCAAAGGCATGTGCCATCTTTGTAAAGTGGTCGGTAACCACTAGCACATCCACACTCCCGCCCTTATGATCCTCTGCGCACCAGAAGTCGATACACACCAGCTCCAATGGCCTAGTTGTCTTTACACTCTCGAGTGGTGCCCCCGCCTCTGGCTCAGGCGTCTTGCTTACCACACAGCGCTTACAGCACTTAACGCTCTCTAGCGTCTCGCTCCATGCCCACCCAGAAGAATCGTTCTCTGGCTAAGTAAAGTGTTCTGGCCTGGCCTTGATGACCAGCCTTGTCATGTACCCCTGCAAGACTTGCTCAGTCAGTGAGGCAGGGACAACATATTGCCAGCGTTTTTTCCGTAAGCTGATCTTTGCATACACGATACAAGATCCCATCTAACATCTTTAATTTTTCCCACTGTTTAAGAGTCTTCAGAATCCTTGACGCCTCTTTTGTCCTCTCACGTCTTGATGGCCGTCTGCCACGGGCGACATAAGAAAGAACTCGGCCAGGACAGGATCTTCTAACTGTTTATCCTGAAGTTCTCTCAGTGTAAATACTGGTAGTGCGCTCTGACCAGCTGGGACCAAGTTGTGTACGTCCTGAGTCAGCCAGTGATGCAATTTATCCTTCGGTCCCGTGCTCCACTCCATCTGGTTCTCCAGTAAAGCCAACACTTCATCCGAGGAAAGAGTCTCTCGCCTTTGACCCAAGAACGGAGGTTCAACAGACTGGCACTGGGAACTGATGCGGAAAGCATGTTGAACTACAGTGAGGAAAATAAGTATTTGAACACCCTGCTATTTTGCAAGTTCTCCCACTTAGAAATCATGGAGGGGTCTGAAATTGTCATCGTAGGTGCATGTCCACTGTGAGAGACATAATCTAAAAAATAAAATCCAGAAATCACAATGTATGATTTTTAACTATTTATTTGTATGATACAGCTGCAAATAAGTATTTGAACACCTGAGAAAATCAATGTTAATATTTGGTACAGTAGCCTTTGTTTGCAATTACAGAGGTCAAACGTTTCCTGTAGTTTTTCACCAGGTTTGCACACACTGCAGGAGGGATTTTGGCCCACTCCTCCACACAGATCTTCTCTAGATCAGTCAGGTTTCTGGCTTTGAGCTCCCTCCAAAGATTCTCTATTGGGTTTAGGTCTGGAGACTGGCTCGGCCACGCCAGAACCTTGATATGCTTCTTACAGAGCCACTCCTTGGTTATCCTGGCTGTGTGCTTGGTCATTGTCATGTTGGAAGACCCAGCCTCGACCCATCTTCAATGCTCTAACTGAGGGAAGGAGGTTGTTCCCCAAAATCTCGCAATACATGGCCCCGGTCATCCTCTCCTTGATACAGTGCAGTCGCCCTGTCCCATGTGCAGAAAAACACCCCCAAAGCATGACGCTACCACCCCCATGCTTCACAGTAGGGATGGTGTTCTTGGGATGGTACTCATCATTCTTCTTCCTCCAAACACGTTTAGTGGAATTATGACCAAAAAGTTCTATTTTGGTCTCATCTGACCACATGACTTTCTCCCATGACTCCTCTGGATCATCCAAATGGTCATTGGCAAACTTAAGTCAGGCCTGGTTTAAGCAGGGGAACCTTCCGTGCCATGCATGATTTCAAACCATGACGTCTTAGTGTATTACCAACAGTAACCTTGGAAACGGTGGTCCCAGCTCTTTTCAGGTCATTGACCAGCTCCTCCCGTGTCGTTCTGGGCTGATTTCTCACCTTTCTTCGGATCATTGAGACCCCACGAGGTGAGATCTTGCATGGAGCCCCAGTCCGAGGGAGATCGACAGTCATGTTTAGCTTCTTCCATTTTCTAATGATTGCTCCAACAGTGGACCTTTTTCACCAAGCTGCTTGGCAATTTCCCGTAGCCCTTTCCAGCCTTGTGGAGATGTACAATTTTGTCTCTAGTGTCTTTGGACAGCTCTTTGGTCTTGGCCATGTTAGTAGTTGGATTCTTAATGATTGTATGGGGTGGACAGGTGTCTTTATGCAGCTAACGACCTCAAACAGGTGCATCTAATTTCGGATAATAAATGGAGTGGAGGTGGACATTTTAAAGGCAGACTAACAGGTCTTTGAGGGTCAGAATTCTAGCTGATAGACAGGTGTTCAAATACTTATTTGCAGCTGTATCATACAAATAAATAGTTAAAAATCATACATTGTGATTTCTGCATTTTTTTTTAGATTATGTCTCTCACAGTGGACATGCACCTCGATGACAATTTCAGACCCCTCCATGATTTCTAAGTGGGAGAACTTGCAAAATAGCAGGGTGTTCAAATACTTATTTTCCTCACTGTACATCTTCCTTGAAATGATTAGCTTCCTCCAACAAGGTCTCGTAGGGTTCTGTCACCAGCCTCTGACTCACACGTCCTTGGACAAAAGGTTGTCGACTCATCGCGTCTGCTACCACGTTCTTGCTCCCTGGGATGTACTAGATGCTAAAGTTGTAAGGTGCTAGCTTTGCAACCCACCTCTGCTCACACGCATCAAGTCTTGGCTTCGTTAAGATGTAGGTTAACGGGTTGTTGTCCGTCCAAACGGTGAAGGAATGACCTTTCAGCCAATGGCTGAATTTTTCACAGACGGACCATTTTAGGGCCAGAAACTCCAAACGGTGAGCAGGGTAGTTGCTTTGGGCGCGTGTGAGGGCCTTGCTGGCGAAAGCAACAGGGCGGGCTCCAGTCTCGCCTTCTGGGACCTGAGAAAGTACAGCGCCCAATCCATCCAGTGAAGCATCTGTTGATAGAATGAACGGGCGATTGAAATCCGGGTGTGCAAGCACCACGGACTCCAAAAGGGCAGACTTCAGCTGATTGAAGGAGTCACGCTGTTCTTTCTTCCAGTCGCTTGGGCTTAGCTTCCTAAAAGCAGACAACTTTGTTCCACGGTTCTTTTGCCCCTTTGGTGCAGCAGTCAAAGCGAACAAAGGCTTGGCTATGCTAGAACAGTTCTGTATGAAGCGTTGATAAAACATAACCATCCCAAGAAATGATTTTATCTTTTTTTGAGATGGTGTAACCCCATCGTCTATCATAAGATCTCTTTCAGTCATAGCTGTAATGGCCTGGACTTTATCAGGATCGGCCGCTACCCCTTTTTCATCGATCACGTGGCCTAGAAACCGTACACTCCGACGTAACAAGTGGCATTTTTTGGAGCAAGTTTTAAGCCATGAGCTCTCAGGACGGCTGAACACCAACTCAAGCCTCTTCAATGCCACACACTCATTCGGTGCAACCACTAGAAGGTCATCTAGATAGCAGAGCATGGTCAGGAAGTTCTGGTCTCCGAAAATGTGCATCATGAGCCGCATAAAACTTGCGGGACTGTTGCACAACCCCTGAGGAAGCCTGTTGAATTCATAAAGCCCCATGGGTGTTGTAAATGCAGTCAATTTTTTGTCTTCTTCAGCCATCTCTATATTATAGAATCCCGAAGTGAGATCCATCGCACTGAATATGGCATTGCCTCCGAGTGCAGCTAGACAATCTGCCTGGTGTGGTAAGGGATGGGCATCTTTAGTAGTGTGGGCGTTCAGCCACCTGTAGTCAACACAGATGCGCAGATCTCCGCTTTTCTTCCAGACAAACACTAGAGGAGAGGCCCATTCACTGGAGGACTTGCGGATGATCTCACGCTCCTCCATCTCTGAAAGGACCTGTCTGAGCTTGTGGTAATGGGCTGGTGGCACACGTCGATAAGGAAGCCTAAAAGGCCGATCATCGACAAGATGTATTCGATGGCTGAAATCTTTCGCCCTGCCACAATCCAGTTTATTCTTTGAGAACACATCCTCATACTTGCATATCAGCTGCACAAGCTGTTCCTTCCAATGTTGGGACACTTCGCAAGCTTCAATGTCGAGGTCGCTAAGGCCAAGTGTATTCAGTCGATCAAGAAATCTTAAGTCAGCAGGCACACTATTAACATCCATGTCAAGGATCGTTTGGTTAAAGGTTTTTAGCTCATGACTGGCTGGATGTTGGGGGCTTATGTCCAGATCCTCTAGAGCTATACAAGGGAATACATCGGCCAACTTTGTGTTCCTTCGCAATGTTACAGGGTTATTGCTAGCATTTAGAACTTTGACTGGCACCCATCCGTCACTGCTCATGGATGCCACAACCCGGCCAATGACAATGTTCTTGCATGAGTGTAACTTTGAAGGCTCAACCAGGATAGCGCTTCCCTCGGAAACAGGTACAGTAGCAGGTAACTTGGCCCAAACGAGGTGTTCTTGCTGGGGACACAACACTACGGCTTGGGTAAGTTTGGCTGTCCCTACCTTACTGGGCATTTCAGTGCCTCTCCATCTGTGGAGGCCAGACAACATGTCCAAAAACTGTACAATTTCGTCATTTTCCGAACTTTCAGGTCGACTCAGGACACGCCAGTACCCCTGTACATTCTTCATCTGGCTGATAATATATTTGATGACATTAGTCCCCAGGATCATTTCATCTCACTGACCAGGAACAACTAAAGTGGGAACACTGACCGCATGTCCGTAAACTTCCATCTCAAGCTGGTAAATACTTTCAGGCTGAATGCTGACACCGCCGCAACCAACGAGGATGATATCAGGACATGTTTCACTGGGTGCAAGCACAACTCCTGTGCTCTTCAACTTGTGTTCAGCCTCCTCGTTCATGGTACAGGCCATGGACCCACTGTCGAGGAGTGCACGTAATATAACTTTAGCACCTGCAATGGAAACATCAGTGTAAAATAGGCTAGGACAGTCTTTACGCTGGTGTCCAACCCTCATGCAGATGAGACACCGTTTTTCTCGCATACAGTGTGAACGGGTGGAATGTGCTGAATCGCCACAAACACGGCAAGATGAGAAGCGAGCCCTGTGTGTCTGAAAGGACCCTGAAGAGCTGTGTGCCGGCTGACTGGTTCGCTCCAACACTCTCTCCAACATGCTAAGGACACGCTCCAATGCATCAGAATTAGATGGGACTGTTTTAGCTGCCTCAGGATGGCTACTAGAGATGCATGCTGCACTGTTAATGGCAGTGATTTCACCTCCCACAACTTCCTCAGAGCTGGGGACTGCCTTAGCTGTCGATACTTGGAAGGCGTGGGGCTTAACTGTACTAGGATTTCTGCGACATTGACTTTCTCTCTGATGTTCATCAATAGCCTCCTGAATCTCTTCGATGGACCATCTGCTCATGGGCCTGCACTTAAACACACTGGACAGTTCAGGGTCAGGACAACTTCGTATGAACATCATGGCCACTTCTGCACTCATGTTTTCCATGTTTCTCCCACTGCATTGTAAATGACTATTGGCTCGCTCTGCTGTGGAGTTCAATCTCACCCAGTAATCTACAGGGCTTTCCTTAGCTTTAGGCTGCGTTGCGTAGAAATCTGCCAATGGCAAAAGTGACACAGGGTGATCGCTAAAGTAGTGTCTTAACATGTCATAAATTCTCTCAACACTAGCTGAACTAGTGGAAGCAGTGCTTTTTAGTCCCACTTTAATTATGTTCTTAGCCCTTCCCAAAAGATGACTTAGTACAGTGTCTGCTTTCTCCACTTCAGGGCAGCTACTTTTCTGCAAGTACAGTTCCATAACGTCTATCCACTCTTGGACATTGTATTTGTCACTTTCATCTCCTCTGAACATGGGTGGCTCTTTGATATCTGACCTCACTATGAAGCTGACTTTAGAAGAATCAAGCAAGGGCTCTGACTTGGTTAACCCTGATGTAGTTGTGGGTGACGGGCTGGCAACAATTTGACTAGCTAATATGCGGCTGGCTATGGACTCACCAATCTGATTACCCAGCTCCCCTATTAACTCTCGTAACTGCTGTGTGACATTGTTATTGTCGGAAGGAGTCGAACAAGCTGGCTGTGCTAACTCAGGATGGGGGCTCACCTCTGGTACCGACAAAGTACTTGGGAACAAAAGCTTTGGTATAGCTCCTGTACTCTCCCCCACTCTGTATATGCCTCTACCCCTCCCAGCTAGTGGGGTGAATAAATCTGATGTATCTTGACCCCTTCCAGCCATTTTGTATGGTACAATAACTTAAATTTTGAATAAAACAACTCAAACTAAGGGATATGTAAATATGGAAAATACACAGATGTACAAATCCAAAATGACAATGTAGAATTCGACGGCAGTCCTCAGAAGTATGCAAGTCCAAATGTCCAAATATTTAAAATATGCATGAATGTAAAATGTGTGTCACAGTCTATAGTTTATGTGGAACTTCACTGCCGAAGAATATGAGTTCGTGTTTGTGCAAATGTCCGAGTAAAATCACTTGAATATCTGCTGCGTAGATCCTCGTCAGACGGTACAGCACCAAGATGTCACAGCACACTGCTTGACCCCGGCGATCGGCTGCGGCTGACCAATGGATCCGGGTCACGGCACCAGTTAGATGTAGCAGACTTCAAATGGTAACCTCCGGATACCACAGAAACACGACTATACCAATAGTGGGATGATGGATTCACTGAGTTTATTCCTTAAAGTAGTGAGGCAAAATTAGTATACACGGACATCCGAAGGCCTACTCTCACATCCCTCTGCTTCTCCGTTCGCACACGTTATGCGTCCGCGCGTGAACGCTTAAAGGAGAAGTGATATAATTTTGATAACATATGAAAATGTACGTACTGAATTACCTCACATAACATAACAGTCTAAATGAAAGGTGGCAGTTAGATTAATACGTGACATACTTGTAAAAGTTAACATTCAAATATGCTGTAAACTCATTGGAACACACATATAATGAACTGTAACTCTAAACTGCATTAAACTCTGGTTGTGGACTTGATGTGTACAATACAATTCTTTTTGCACCAACTACCCGTGTCATTGCATGAATATATACAACAAGACAATTAGTATATAAAAAAAACCCCAGCATACACTGAAGTGTACATGCCTATCAATCAAATTCACGAATTACACAATAACCAGTTAAACTAATGTCAACAAATTGAAATATCATACCTTAAACAAAGTAGTGAGGCAAAATTAGTATACACGGACATCCGAAGGCCTACTCTCACATCCCTGCATGTAGAAATACACGTGCGAATGAAGCGCTAAAATTTAACACGGTTAAAAGCGCTACTTTCAATGAAAATAAGTTAATCACACTGATACACATTATGACAGAACCTCTTAACAATGCTTTAACATCATAAATGCAGTGATTACGATTACCAAGAGACAGTAAATGCAAGATAAATATGAGAGTGTAAAACTACCTCTGCTTCTCCGTTCGCACACGTTATGCGTCTGAGCGCGAACGCTTAAAGGAGAAGTGATATATTTTCCTTCAGTGTCCCACTAATTAAGGCCCCACCTACAACAATCGATAGGAACTCCCAATTGGAACCATTGAAAAATAGAACATTAAATGCAAGTTTTGCTGAAGTTAACTCATTTATGTAACATTTCTCCTTACATATCTGAATTAATTAGTCTTTTTATATATGTCTCAATCCATCGGCTACACTAGGATGACTTGAGGGTGCGTAAATCATGAGGTAATTTGCATTTTTGGGTGAACTATCCCTTTAATGAGTGTAGCAAACTTATATTAATAAATGCAACCATTGTAAATAGTTCTATGAATATGGACTCGTCAATAGTAAATCCCATAGTGTTGATATATTATAAGCATTAACGTAGGGATGCAAAATTATACCCTTACCTTGTTCTTCTTCATTTTCCATATCCACACTTCCACCTTCGACAACATTTGTGGGGCAAGCACAAGCGCTTGCACCCAAAATTTCGTCCAAATCTTCGTAGAAGGGACAGTAATCCTTTATTTCCGCGGACTCTCCACTTCGACGGATTTTGTCCCGGGTGCTCATGTACTTCTGGCGAAGTTTTTTCACTTCAATGCGACATTGTAGCGCGGTTCTGTTATATCCCCTTTCCTTCATTTTTTGGGCAAACAAAAGAAACACTTTTATGTTTTTATGGGTTGAGGAGAGTTGACGTTTAATGTAATCATCTTTCCAAATTTCAATAAGTGCACAACTCTCCTCCTGGGACCACACAACCCCACGACCTGCCATGGTGAAAAGTTTTTTTTCTGTTGTTACAGCAGTGACGTAACATGGCTGCAGGTATGGCAAGCCTCCAGGTACACATGTCGAAACGAAACGCAAAGCGGACCGGGATCTCATTGCTTTCGCATATCATGAAGATATCAAACCACAAACGGACCCACAAACGAACCGTACTCAGACCACCTCCGGAGGTGGTCTGAGTACGGTTCGCTTTTGGGTCCTTTTAGGGGGGTCTGAGATCACATGGTTTGTTCAAATAAAGACGCTGAACTGCTCCGAGAGCGTTTGAAAGGGTTAAACGAACTAGGTGTGAAAACACCCTTTGATTGTTTGCTGCCTGCCTTGACCATTGCCTGTGTTTTGGATTATTCTTTTGCCTTGCCCTGGATATAGTTGTTTGCTGGTGTTGGACCCTGCCTGTTTTGACTACGAACTGTTTTAATTAAAGCTTGCATTTGGATCTACATTTTCATACCCAGTCCTTTACACAGGGAGACGCCAAAGGCCTGCATATAAACTACTACACAGATCCATTCAGAATCACTAAACACACCAAAATACAAATTAAAAATGAAAACTTTCTGAATGTGTAGAAACTCTGCGATCTGAAGGCGGGGCAGCGTCATCATCAGTGAACAGTTCCTCTGTCAGAACAAGCAATTTTGGAGCGTTTGATGCTCATATACATAAACACCACTGATCATCACAAACTTCTCCAAAACACACATCTTTGGCGAGAATCTGTTATAAAATACTTGCTGTACATTAATTTTGACAACTAAGTGAATATACTGAACTGTATTCAAGCAGAAATATGATGTTATAGTGATCAGTGCACTGAGAGTGCACATACACGGTTTGTTTGCGCATCAATAATAATAGACACATGCAAGCCTAATGTTCGACTCCTGTATGTAACTATATTCGTCCTTACCTTGACTACAATCTTCATTCATCAAACTTTACTAGATTGACATTGGCTTGCTTTATCCAGCCGAAAGCTGTAGTTTGCATATCATATGCTCATGCAGTGGCTGTTCGGTCTTTATCTCACACAGCTCGATGAGAAATGGCTTGAGCAGCTCTGAAACAGAGAATATCACAGAATACATCCAAGAAAGGTAGTACTGTTATTTTTAAATTGTTTTAAAATTTAACATATTAATCAAAAACTTAGTGAATTGAATATACTTTAAGTTATTTTGCACCCCCTGGAGGATCACTGAGCCCCCTATTGGGATGCGTACCCCCAGTTGAGAATGACTGCCTTAGACCAACAAGCCACCTACAGCTGGGTAAGTAACTTGCTCTGCACATGGCTTCAGAGGCAAGGAGTGGCAGCTGTGTAAAATAATTGAGTAATTTTACTTGATTACTGTACTTGAGTATTATTATGGGGGATTTGTACTTTCATCAAGTGCAATTTAAACTGACCTCTTGTAGTTTTACTTGATTACATTTCTGTGGAAAAAAATTCTGTAATTTTTACTCCTTTTTTTTCAGCTAGAAAAGTACTCTTTATATTTTTGCATTTAATTTCCTTCTGTCATATAATAATAATTTGTTACATTTATATAGCGCTTTTCTAGGCACTCAAAGTGCTTTACATAGTAAGGGGGGTATCTCCTCATCCACCACCAGTGTGCAGCATCCACCTGGATGATGCGACGGTAGCCATATTGCGCCAGAATGCCCACCACATACCAGCTTATTGGTGGAGAGGAGACAGTGATGAAGCCAATCAGTATATGGGGATGATTAGGATGCCATGATGGTCAGAGGCCAAAGGGCAAATTTGGCCAGGATGCCGGGTGTCACGGATCCGTCTGGCACTCCTCCTCGTCATCACTGAGCACCCTCACCTGAGTCCTAATCACCTGCACCTGTTCCCAATCACCACAGCCACTCAGCCACAGCATAAAAGCTCACGCCACAGTTCACTCTGGGGCCGATCTCGTAAACACGAACGTACGTAAACACGAACGTACGTAAACACTACGTGGACTCAACTTCCAAGACCTACTCGCTGAGTATTCTTCTTTCAAAAGTTACTTACCGTTTATGCCTTACCTCCTGTCTTTGCTCCTTGTTTCCTCCTCTCCTCCCAGATCGTCTGTCTCCAAGTTCCGTGTGCATCCTGTGGATTCCCTCGTCTCGTCCTCACCGCAAGTCTGTGGAATTCAGTTTCATCACTCTCATTCTCACATATCATCGGTGTTCACCTCGGATCTCACCCTCTCACCTTAAGTCTCAAGATCAATCTGCGTTTACCACTACCTGTTCAATAAACTCTTTTCATCACTCACCTCTGTGTCCGGCTATACATGTTACACCGGGCTTACACCCTTACTCTTTTCTAAAGATATCCTGGGATTTTTAATGATCACAGAGATGGATTTTGTAAATGTTGTTCAGGAAACCTAAAACTTCAACTTACTTCAAACAGGGCTCCTAATTTTTGAGTTCAGCCTGGACTGAGAATTATTCAGGAATAATTAACAAGCTTGCGATTAAGTACATGTTATTTTTTTTCAATTTTTTCTAAACGAAACTATACAGGGAGCCCTGTTCAGGTTAAAAGTAACAACTGATAACCCTGTTTGTGGTAACTAGCTTTACACCAGGAACACATGATGCTGGATTTTAAATTTGGGCATCAGAAGGTTTGAGTAAGTTGGGAGATATTTAGAAATGAAACTATGCTCAGTTTTCAGGAATTAAGAGAAAAGTTTGATTTACCTAAAACACATTTTTACCACTGGTTCAAGATGGCGCCGCGTATGGCTGCTGTGGTTTGGAACACTTCCATTCTTTTATGGTTTTTGTTTGTTTGTTCTGTGTTTAGTCATTCTCTTACTATCAGTTTTACCAGAGACAAACTACTGGACATAAGGCAAAATACACCGGACAGCTTTTTTCCGGTTTTTGATTATTCAGACACTTTGTTGGATGTTCTAGTCGGAGGGGCAGCAGTCCTAGTCAAGCGCGCGCTCAGACGCAAACGACGCAAACTGGTTAAGCTCCGCGAACGAGGCTTCCGAACAGCGCTCCCTAGTATCCATCTAGCGAATCTCTAAACTGTAAACCGTTCTACTCGCTGTGGGAGTTTTCCTCTTTCATTCTCGTGAATGTGTACGTGCCTCCGGACGCGTGCGTGAGCGCCGCAATGCAACAACTAGCTGAACAAATATCTGAAACGGAGCAACGGTACCCGGACTCTCTTTTAATCATTCTTGGAGATTTTAACAAAGCAAATCTCTCCTGTGAACTGCCAAAATACAGACAGCACATTACATGCCCCACCAGGGACAGTAATATATTAGATCACTGTTACACAACAATAAAGGATGCATATCACTCTGTCCCACGAGCAGCTTTAGGACTCTCTGATCACTGTTT
This sequence comes from Onychostoma macrolepis, assembly GCF_012432095.1. Taxonomy (NCBI): domain Eukaryota; kingdom Metazoa; phylum Chordata; class Actinopteri; order Cypriniformes; family Cyprinidae; genus Onychostoma; species Onychostoma macrolepis. Next base: position 7,613,110 of record NC_081165.1, on the reverse strand, counting down.
GGTTCATCTTATACCGTCCTACAGGCAGAAACTGAAATCAGCTAAGCCTGTATTAAGAACTGTTAAAAGATGGACTAATGAAACAGAGCAGGTTTTACAAGCCTGTTTCCACCTTACAGATTGGAGTGTTTTTGAAGCTGCTGCCACCGATCTGGACAATCTCACAGAGACTGTAACTTCATATATCAGTTTCTGTGAGGAATGTCCCCCCGCCAGGACATTCTTATCATTCAATAATGATAAACCATGGTTTACTGGGAAACTCAAACTGCTTCGTCAGGCCAAAGAGGATGCTTACAGAAGTGGGGATAAAATCTTGTATAACCAGGCCAGAAACAGACTAACAAAGGAGATCAGAGTGGCTAAAAAAAACTACTCTGGAAGGCTGAAACGAGAGCTTTCAGCCAACGATCCGGCGTCAGTATGGACTGGTCTGAGGAACATCACCAAGTACAAGACACCACCCCCACAGTCTGTGGAAAATCAACAACTTGCTGACGATCTGAATGTGTTTTACTGCCGGTCTGAAAAGGCCAGACTGACACCCAGCACCCGTTCTGATCTGCACTTCACACATTCACCTACTCCCCCTGCAACCCCCCTCCCTCCCCCACCATTTTACCTGTGCTTAAAGTCTGTGTAGAGGATGTGAACCGGATCTTCAGAAAAAAGAAATATAGGAAAGCTTCAGGACCAGGACGGTATTTCACCCAGAGTCCTGCACGGGTCCTGTTTGATAAACTCGCTCCCGCCCCGCACCCGCAGTAGTTAACCGAATACCCGACCCGTTATCCGACAGCAACACTAATTTAATTCCGAACCCGACCCGACACGTTTGACATAAAAACTGCGACCCCAACTGCACCCGCATTAAATCTACATAAGGCAGACAAAACACCTTTATTTTATTTTTTATGTAACAAGCAATTAACAAGTTAACAAAAATTCTGAGTTAATGCGTTAATATTTTAATAATAAATTATAATAAATTTAATAATAACATTTAACACACACAGCCCAACAAGTTAACAGAGAGAGAGAAAGCACCATTCAACTTGTAAACAATATAAAACTATTGCGGACTATTTCGGACTAAAGCTTTTATTCAAACTGTGAATGGATTAACTACAGAAAAGCGAGCAAAGAGCGCTCCCTTTAATATAATCACTAGCCCTACAGCTGTCAATCAGTGTCAATACAGCTGTCGATTGGCTACAGTGCGCAGTGTTTGCAAATCCCGCTGTAGAAGCCCGGTCTTCAGACAGAGCGCGCGAACACAAGCACGGGACAATTTGAAAGGAGTTGCGTATACTGGATTAAGTCGAAATAGTCTTGGTTATAATTGTACCCGCAACCCGCCCGTGCCTGTCAGCAGTCCGACCCGCACCCGCACTGCACCCGACACGTCAATATTATTCCACCCGTTACGTCAATTTTGGGGTTCACCCGTCGGGTACCCGCCCACGTGCAGGACTCTTTCATCTGCCTGTCTAAAACTGACCAACTGTCCCCCTTCTTTACACAGATCTTCAACAGCTGTGCGAAGTTCCCTGCTGCTTCAAACGCTCCACCATCATTCCTGTCCCCAAAAAGCCCAAAATCACTGGCCTTAACGACTACAGACCCTTCGCTCTCACGTCTGTGGTCATGAAGTCATTTGAGCGACTGGTCCTGGCCTACCTGAAGGACATCACTGGACCCTTGTTGGATCCTCTTCAGTTTGCCTACAGAGCAAACAGGTCTGTGGATGACGTTGTCAATATGGGACTGCATTACATCCTGCAACACCTTGACAAACCTGGGACCTACGCAAGGATCTTATTTGTGTTCTTCAATACCATCATGCCTGACCTTCTCTCAGACAAACTCACACAGCTCTCTGTGCCCACCTCCATCTGTCAGTGGATCACCAGCTTCCTGACAGACAGACAGACAGCAGCTATTGAGGCTGGGCAAACTCACATCCAGCACCCGCACCATCAGCACTGGCACCCCTCAGGGATGCGTTCTCTCCCCACTACTCTTCTCCCTCTACACAAATGACTGCACATCTAAAGACCCCTCTGTCAAGCTCCTGAAGTTTGCGGACGACACTACAGTCATCGGCCTCATCAAGGATGGTGACGAGTCTGCTTACAGACAGGAGGTTGAGCAGCTGGCTGTCTGGTGCAGTCACAACAACTTGGAGCTCAACACACTCAAAACAGTGGAGAGGATAGTAGACTTCAGGAGGAACCCCCCTGCACTTCCCCCACTCACCATCATGGACAGCACTGTGACTGCAGTAGAGTCATTCAGGTTCCTGGGCACCACCATCTCTCAGGACCTGAAGTGGGACACTCACATTGACTCTATTGTGAAAAAGGCCCAGCAGAGGCTGTATTTCCTCCACCAGCTGAGGAAGTTCAACCTGCCACAGGAGCTGCTGAAACAGTTCTACTCTACCATCATCGAATCCGTCCTTTGCTCATCTATAACTGTTTGGTTTGGCTCAGCTACCAAAACAGACATTAGAAGACTACAACGGACAGTCAGGACTGCTGAGAGGATTATCGGTGCCCCTCTACCCGACCTTCAAGATCTTTATAACTCCAGAGTGAGGAAAAGGGCTAAGAAAGTCACAGTAGGGATGGTGTTCTTGGGATGGTACTCATCATTCTTCTTCCTCCAAACACGTTTAGTGGAATTATGACCAAAAAGTTCTATTTTGGTCTCATCTGACCACATGACTTTCTCCCATGACTCCTCTGGATCATCCAAATGGTCATTGGCAAACTTAAGTCGGGCCTGGACATGTGCTGGTTTAAGCAGGGGAACCTTCCGTGCCATGCATGATTTCAAACCATGACGTCTTAGTGTATTACCAACAGTAACCTTGGAAACGGTGGTCCCAGCTCTTTTCAGGTCATTGACCAGCTCCTCCCGTGTAGTTCTGGGCTGATTTCTCACCTTTCTTAGGATCATTGAGACCCCACGAGGTGAGATCTTGCATGGAGCCCCAGTCCGAGGGAGATTGACAGTCATGTTTAGCTTCTTCCATTTTCTAATGATTGCTCCAACAGTGGACCTTTTTTCACCAAGCTGCTTGGCAATTTCCCCGTAGCCCTTTCCAGCCTTGTGGAGGTGTACAATTTTGTCTCTAGTGTCTTTGGACAGCTCTTTGGTCTTGGCCATGTTAGTAGTTGGATTCTTACTGATTGTATGGGGTGGACAGGTGTCTTTATGCAGCTAACGACCTCAAACAGGTGCATCCAATTTAGGATAATAAATGGAGTGGAGGTGGACATTTTAAAGGCAGACTAACAGGTCTTTGAGGGTCAGAATTCTAGCTGATAGACAGGTGTTCAAATACTTATTTGCAGCTGTATCATACAAATAAATTGTTAAAAAATCATACATTGTGATTTCTGGATTTTTTTTTTTAGATTATGTCTCTCACAGTGGACATGCACCTGCAATGACAATTTCAGACCCCTCCATGATTTCTAAGTGGGAGAACTTGCAAAATAGCAGGGTGTTCAAATACTTATTTCAGTTGGGAAAAAAAGTATTTAGTCAGCCACCAATTGTGCAAGTTCTCCCACTTAAAAAGATGAGAGAGGCCTGTAATTTTCATCATAGGTATACCTCAACTATGAGAGACAAAATGAGAAAAAAAAAAATCCAGAAAATCACATTGTAGGATTTTTAAAGAATTAATTGGAAAATTCCTCGGTAAAATAAGTATTCGGTCACCTACAAACAAGCAAGATTTCTGGCTCTCACAGACCTGTAACTTCTTCTTTAAGAGGCTCCTGTTATGGGGCTGACGAGACGAGAGGCGTGCAGATCCATGTGCAGGCTTTTATTAGGCAGAGACGTGGTCATAACAGGCAGGGTCAAACACTGGCAAACAGGTATGGCAGGGACAAGACAAAGAGTAAAACTTAGGGCAAGCGATGGTCGACGATCAGCGAACAGTATCCAGAGGGGCGAGACAGGAGAGGTAATCCAACAACATAAGCGATAGTCCAGGCAGGGGAAAACACAATCCGACAAAGGCTAGGCAAGGCAAGGCTAGGCTAGGAAAACTAATAGGGCTCTGTAGGGCAGCAATAATGCGTACAATACTCGGCGACAAGGGAGAGAAAGTCCAGGCTTGAAATAGGGTATGTGATCAGTGTGTGCGTAGGATCAGGTGTGCGGGTGATTGGTGCAATGAGTGATTGGTGACAGCTGTGATCAGTAGTGGATGATGGGAAATGTAGTTAGATGGTGAAGTGCAAGAGTCCATGTGATGTGTGGTGTGAAAGTCCATGTGGTGAGCGGGTGACCTCTAGTGGTGAATGAACGGGAGTGCAGACCAGATTCGTGACAGCTCCTCTGTCCTCCACTCGTTACCTGTATTAATGGAATCTGTTTGAACTCGTTATCAGTATAAAAGACACCTGTCCACAACCTCAAACAGTCCAACTCCAAACTCCACCATGGCCAAGACCAAAGAGCTGTCAAAGGACACCAGAAACAAAATTGTAGACCTGCACCAGGCTGGGAAGACTGAATCTGCAATAGGTAAGCAGCTTGGTGTGAAGAAATCAACTGTGGGAGCAATTATTAGAAAATGGAAGAAATCAAGTTCAAGTTCAAGTTGAGCTTTATTGTCATTCTGCTACATGTGTGGACATATAGTGGAACGAAATGTCGTGTCTCGCAGGACCACGGTGCTACATACTAGTTAGACATGAGATACACATACAGCAATGCAAATATGGGGGAAAAAAACAAAAAACACAATAGGGCTATACAACAGTTTAACCATCTGACTATACATATACTATAAATACTACTATACCTAGTTGACTACACATACACAAACTGAGACTGTACAAGAACTTTACATAAATACTGTACATGAAATAGTGCTAAAGAGATATTTGTACATGAAATTGTGCAGGAAATAAGAGAGATTTTGTGGGAAGCAGCGCATAGTGCAAAAGACTTAGTAGTGCAATGCTCCAGTAAACATTATTTTATAGTGCAATATTCAAGTAAACATATATTATCTTATTGAGTCTTTGTTGCAGGGAGTGTTTATAGAAAGTGTCTAGTGTGCATATAGTGGGACGAGTGCGTTACTACAGGTGGTTTGTATAGCCCACTCACCTGTGTGTAGCACACCCAGAATTGCACTTAGGAGAAATTTGTCAATAGTTATTTATAGTTGGGGGGCTGAGGTGTTCATGGTTTCAGAGCGGGGACAGGAGATTGGAGTTAAGAGCTCTCACAGCCTGGGGAAAGAAGCTGTTGAGCAATCTGACAGAACGAGCTTTGATACTCCGGTACCTTTTTCCTGATGGCAGGAGCTGGAAGAGGTTGTGGGAGGGTGGGTGGGGTCCTTCACGATGCTGGAGGCCTTGCTGGAGCATCGTGCAAGGAAAATGTCCAGGATGGAGGGAAGAGGGGCACCGATGATCTTTGCGGCAGTGTTCACTGTCCGTTGTAGGGTCTTGCGGTCAGCAGCACTGCAGTTCCCATACCAGACAGTGATGCAGCTGGTCAGCACACTCTCAATGGTGCCCCTGTAAAGGTGGTGAGGATGGGTGGAGGAGACTTGCCCTTTTCAGCCGACGGAGAAAGTAGAGGCGCTGTTGTCCCTTCTTGTTGAGTGACGTGGCGTTGGTGGTCCAGGTGAGATCCTTTGTGATGTGCACCCCAGGAATTTAGTTCTACCGACTCTCCAAGGTTGAGCCGTCGATGGTCAGTGGGGGTGGTCAACAGTGTTTCTCCTGAAGTCCATCACAACCTCTTCTGTCTTACTCACATTGAGGGACAGGTTGTTAGCACCACACCATTCAGCCAGCTGTGCCACTTCCTCTCTGTAGTGCGTTTCATCGTTGTTGCTGATGAGGCCTACCACAGTTGTGTCATCAGCAAACTTGATGATGTGGTTGGAGCTGGACTTGGCAGTGCAGTCGTGGGTCAGCAGCGTGAAGAGCAGCGGGCTGAGCACACAGCCTTGTGGGGCCCCTGTGCTCAGTGTGGTAGTGCTCGAGGTGTTGCGGCCGATACGGACTGACTGAGGTCTTGCAGTTAAAAAGTCCAGGATCCAGTTACAGAGGGAGGTGTTAATGCCCAGCAGGTTTAGTTTGTGGATGAGCTGTTGTGGGATTATTGTATTGAATGCTGAGCTGAAGTCGATGAACAGCATTCTTACATAGGAGTCTTTCTGTTCCAGGTGAGTAAGAGCTAGGTGGAGAGTGGTGGATATTGCATCGTCCGTGGAACGGTTTGGACGATATGCAAACTGGAATGGGTCCAGCGTGCTTGGGAGACTGGACTTGATGTGATGCATGACTAACCTCTCAAAGCACTTCATCATGATTGGGGTCAGTGCTATGGGACGATAGTCATTCAGACAGGACACATGTGACTTCTTTGGTACTGGGATTATGGAGGTGGATTTGAGACACGTGGGGACGACTGCCTGGCTCAGCGAGATGTTGAAGATGTCTGTTAAGACATTCGTCAGCTGTGCAGCACAGTCTCTCAGTACACGTCCAGGTATGTTGTCAGGGCCCGCAGCCTTTCGTGGGTTAATCCTGGATAGGGTCTTCCTTACATCGGCTGGGGAGAGACAGAGTACCTGGTCGTTTGGAGATGTGGGTAGTTTCTGTGCAGGTGTGTCGTTCTGTATCTCAAAATACAAGACCACTGATAATCTCCCTAGATCTGGGGCTCCACGCAAGATCTCACCCAAAGATCTCACAGCAAAAATCCCAGAACCACACGGGGGGACCTAGTGAATGACCTGCAGAGAGCTGGGACCAAAGTAACAAAGGCTACCATCAGTAACACACTGCGCTGCCAGGGACTCAAATCCTGCAGTGCCAGACGTGTCCCCCTGCTTAAGCCAGTACATGTGCGGGCCCGTCTGAAGTTTGCTAGAGAGCATTTGAATGATCCAGAAGAGGATTGGGAGAATCAGATGAAACCAAAATAGAACTCTTTGGTAAAAACTCAACTTGTCGTGTTCGGAGGAGAAAGAATGCTGAGTTGCATCCAAAGAACACCATACCTACTGTGAAGCATGGGGGTGGAAACATCATGCTTTGGGGCTGTTTTTCTGCAAAGGGACCAGGACGACTGATCTGTGTAAACGAAAGAATGAATGGGGCCATGTATCGTGAGATTTTGAGTGAAAACCTCCTTCCATCAGCAAGGGCATTGAAGATGAAACATGGCTGGGTCTTTCAGCATGACAATGATCCCAAACACACCGCCTGGCAACGAAGGAGTGGCTTCAGAAGAAGCATTTCAAGGTCCTGGAGTGGCCTAGCCAGTCTCCAGATCTCAACCCCATCGAAAATCTTTGGAGTCCGTGTTGCTCAGCGACAGCCCCAAAACATTACTGTTCTAGAGGAGATCTGCATGGAGGAATGGGCCAAAATACCAGCAACAGTGTGTGAAAACCTTGTGAAGACTTACAGAAAACGTTTGACCTCTGGCATTGCCAACAAAGGGTATATAACAAAGTATTGAGATGAAATTTTGTTATTGACCAAGTACTTATTTTCCACCATAATTTGCAAATAAATTCTTTAAAAATCCTACAATGTGATTTTCTGGATTTTTTTTTCTCATTTTGTCTCTCATAGTTGAGGTATACCTATGATGTAAATTACAGGCCTCTTTCATTGTCACGGTCCTGCTGGAGCCAGGGAAACGCGGGGACCAGGAGTTTCTTCCAACATAGACTTTTATTTGGAATAGCAGGAACACAGGAATGCAGGACACACGAGTAACAATTAACAACCGACAAGACAACAGGGAAACACAGGGCTTATGAACGGAACGAAATCAAACGAGGAGAACTGTAACAGGTGGGGAACAAATCAAACACGGCTGGAGACTAAAGAACTCATAATGACAGGAACAGGAACAAACCAAATATGGGCACGAGAGGAGGGGAAACACAAGACAGGACTGACATTACTCCCCCCTCCCGGAAGGCGCGTCCCGCGCCTAGCAACATCCAACGGGGAGGGGGGGTGGGCGCTCTGGAGGCCTCTAGGGACCAGGAGACATCATAGACGGCCTCCAGGGCGGCGCCCGTTCCGGGAACCATGGCGGATCAGGGGAGTCCGGCGGCCATGGCGGATCAGGGGAGTCGGGATGCCATGGCGGGTCAGGGGAGTCCGGCGGCCATGGCGGGTCAGGGGAGTCTGGCGGCCATGGTGGATCAGGGGAGTTGGGATGCCATGGCGGATCTGCCTCCGAGACCTCGGCCCCAGCCCCCACCTCGGCCTCTCTGGCCCGAGCCCTACTGGGCCGCGATCAGCGGCGGGCTTGCGTGGGCCGCGAACGGCGGCTGGTGAGACGGAGCCGCGGACGGCGACGGGTTTACGTGAGCTGCGAACGGCGGCGGGCTTGCGTTGGCCATGAACGGCGGCTGGTGAGGGGGAGCCGCGAACGGTGGCAGGCTTTCGTGGGCCGCGAACAGCGGCGGGTTTATGTGAGCCGCGAACGGCGGCTGGTGAGACGGAGCCGCGGCGAGCCTGCAGAACTCCCAGGCGAATTCCACGAAGCGGAGATCCCTGCAGGCTAGGGCGACGAACTCTGCGGCGACCTCCATCGCCGCCGGGGAGAAACAAAAACCAGGAACAAAAAAAACTGACAAAAAGGGAAAACCAAAGCGGGGGGAAAACGGAAGAGGTTACGTTCTTTGTGGTCGGTTGTCCTGTCACGGTCCTGCTGGAGCCAGGGAAACGCGGGGACCAGGAGTTTCTTCCAACATAGACTTTTATTTGGAATAGCAGGAACACAGGAATACAGGACACACGAGTAACAATTAACAACCGACAAGACGACAGGGAAACACAGGGCTTATGAACGGAATGAAATCAAACGATTGAGCTTTTCTGATAAGAACTGTGCGCTGCAAACGCAGCATTTTTGACGATAGTTTCTGTCCAGTCCGCTCGTTTTATCGCGTTTAACCATAGCTGTCGTCGTTTTTTTTGTCTGGGAGTGGCAGCAGGTATGCGTTAAAATTTCAAATTGGAGCCTGTACTACATAGATTCTTGCATCCAACATCACAACAAGATGATATTTTAAGCTCCTCGTGTAGCCGAATCTGCGCTGGTTTGAATGGGCTGCCTCCAGTTTTCCCTTTGTTTTGCCTCCAGCTAGCGCGGTGACGTAATCGTGACGTCGGCGCAAAAAGGGTCTATAGAACTACGATTGGGGAGTTGTATAGCCTACTGCATCAGCATACTGTACGCGTTTGGGACAGAGGACCTTCTTAGGTTATCTATAATTTTTGCCATTCATTACTGACATTTAATTAACTTATAAATGTTAAATGCTTGAATAAATATGACAATTTTGCTTGAAATTTTATCTGTTATCCTTACATTACTTCTGCACGACTCATCACTGTTTCTCATTTACAACGACGTAGCCCATTTCTAATGTGCATATTTCTTATTTTTAATCTTTATTGTTAATAAATGTATATTAATAAGATATACATATGTGTATAATTTAGTTCAGTGATGTTATACAGTGTTGTAGCCTAATCTTTTGTATTTTCTACATTTCTTTGTAAACCACACAGCAGCAGCATTAAGCTTGTTACACACATGATATCCTACATGACTAATAAAAATCATAAACAAATTATTATATTATTATATATAATTTTATTATATATACTAATTTTATTTCATTATATATAATTTTAAACGAGCGAGGAAAATGAAGTGAGTTTAATCCAAGAAGTTTAAGATTTTTAGAGTAGTTCATCTCTGCATTCTTCTAAGGCGCTTCGACTGCGCTTTGTTGTTGGACCATTTAAACATGTTAATTACACAAATAAAATGTTTAGCGTAGCCTAACTCTGGACAAAATCAGCAGTGTTTGATTAGCCTGTTTATTTTATTGTAGACATAATTTCTATATCCACAAGATACAGTATAAGAGCACACTGTTATCTGTTGATCATTTGCGCCTCAAAGGGGCATTCCAAAATGCTTAACGTTGCTCAATGCATTAAGAGAGTGTTTTTAAAAGGCCAAACTCAGTAAACACATTTTTAATAAATTATAAGCCTATGTACAGACAAGCAGATGAGTCCAGGATGCGAACGCAAGGCGTTTTTTCTTATAGCCTAACTGTTTTCTATGGGTAAAACGCTTAACGCGTTAAACGCATTGCGTTCTTGTTATGGGCTTATTTGTTTGTCTTTACATGGAATGCTTTATTAATGATGTGTTTACTGAGTTTGGTCTTTTAAAAACACTGCCTTAACGCATTAAGCCTACGCTTAACGCGGAAGTAAATGAATTGCATTCTTATTATGGGCTCATCTTCTTGTCTGTATGAATTACTATGTGTATATACTGAGTTTTGTCTTTTAAAAACACTATCAATTAACACATTAAGCCAGGTTAAGTATATTTAGAATGTTCCTGTCAAGGTTGCGTTCATTACTATACCAATAGTAATGTCAAAATCATCGTGATAACGAGAAAACAACTTTTGTTATGTCGAGATCATGAGAAAAATAAGTCGTGATAACGAGAAAACAAGAAGGAAAAAAATAATAATGCATGGATGCTTAGAACTTCCGTACAAATGCTCTAAACTCTGTATACTAAATATTTTCTTTAAAACATGCACTCTTACTAGCTCTGATAAGAAAATGTTGATATTCTGTTTATTAAAGAAAAACTTATAGTAGCTCATCACAGAAAGCCCTCATTTTAAACAATGGTTACAAGAATTGTCTCATTGCTTGGCTTTGGAAAAACTCACATTGTAAAGGGAAAACTGAAAAGTTTTTCAAACCATGGAATCCCTTTATAGGATTTTTGAAGGAAGCTGATCCATATCTATTTTCTGTGTAACTAGGATTAAGATGCATCACCTTATGATATTAATGTACCATTCTTTTTTACGTACATATGTACGTGTGTGTGTGTACGTTTGTGTGTGTGTGTGTGTGTGTGCTACTCCCTCAGCAGTGACAAACAGGCGCTTTGTCACAAATATATTCAGACTACATTTTGATTACTTTTAGATTACTTTTGAATCGTGATTATGAAAATGTGTTATTTAATTATAAACTTATTACCTTAAAGGGGTCATATGATGCGATTTCAAGTTTTCCTTTCTCTTTGGAGTGTTACAAGCTGTTTGTGCATAGATAAGACCCCTGAAGCCGCAAAGACTAAAGTCTCAAAACCAAAGAGATATTCTTTATAAAAGTTAAGACTTGTCCACGCCTTCCTAAAACGGCTCATTTAAACACGCCCCCACGTCTACGTCATGGTGTGTGGAGATTTGCATAACACCGCCCAAATGTATACGCAATGAAAGAAGGCAGAACTATTATTCTCGCTGTAGTATTGTTGCTGCCACTGCCATGTCCTGGAGACGCTGTGTTTCATTGTGAAAGAGAAACTACTTTGTTTGGGCTTCCAAAAGAGGACACAACAAAAGAGGTTAAGTTGTATTTACAACACTGTTCCAGAACAGTTCAACCCAAATATTAGAGTGTGTGCAGCACATTTTACGGAGGAGTGTATCCTGAACCTGGGAGAAAGTAGCCTACAATGCCACCTATGCTCAAAGACTGTTTCTATAAAGTGGGGCAATTCCAACGTCGCAAGGACAGTCCGGGCGCTTCTCACAGCTTGTAGGTATGTTTTCTTATTTAAAGAGTTTGCCACTGACGATTCAAATGCGAGTTTTGAGCAGTGTAGAGTAGTGCTAGTTGTTTGTCGTTTCTCCAATCACGAATGCAGACATGTTAATGTTTATGCGGCGTGATGCAATGCAACGCGTAAAAAGACAGTATAAGGCATTATAATCAGCAATTATGTCCCCACTGGATGCAACAAATGCCTCGTTTATAATGGGTTTTATTGTTTTAGTCTCGCTGCGCCAGGACACGGCATCACAATATGGTAAGGGGCATAACATTTCCGTCTCACGCTTGAGGTATTCGGCCAATCACAACGCACTGGATATCTGGCCAATCAGAGCACACCTCACTTCTCAGAATTATGAGATTTGTAAAAATCGATGCGTTTCAGAAAGGCAGAGCATAGAGAAGCAACAATAATGTACAGTATGTGGAAAATAATGTGTTTTTTAAACCTTAAACCACATAAACACATTGCATTACACCAAATACACAAAATAATGTTCTTTTAGCAACATCATATGACCCCTTTAAAATTACTTAAAATTGAAAGATGTTTGGCTGACAGAAAAATGTACTGTGGGATTACAAATTGAAGAATCTGTCTTCTGATCCTATGTCCTTACATACAATCACCTGAAAAACGAAAGCGAAATACATTGTATCTAGCATTTATGGTAAAGATGATGTCATCAGACGAACGATTCTGTTAAACAAAGTTTGTAGCAAGAGGTTCCTGTCAGTTCCAGATGACGGAGACTCTCACCTTTAGTTTGTAATGGCTCTTGTGCCCCTGCCCCAGTCTTTGGGCAGTTATGCTGATTGTATTAGGAGCGTTTAAGTGAGGCAGGTTGCTATACCTGAATACTTCATTTGCATGCTTTGTTTAAGGTCGTCACCCAGGTGCTTTGTCTCCATTCCTAAGCACTGCCCTCTAAATGCATATAAACTACAATGTATCATGGCCTTAGTTAGGCTTTTGATGACTGCAGCGCCACGCAGAGCGTTCTCAATAAAGAGCTCTGCTGAAGAGACCCAAGAGTCTCCTGGTCTTCGCTTCCGAGTTTCCAACAGTACCCTGCATTACATGATGATAAGAAATAACATTAATTTGTGCAGTTTAATGTGTTTGAAAGAAAATGCCTTCCAAAGACATAGTAATGCATGATTAAATAACCCAATGAGTGATGTGTTTAACAGCAGTCAGGGGTCCCTCTGATATTGGCGAAACTGAAATTGAGCAATGCAGCCAATCACAGACATATCTGTTAATTTCTTGAACACGATGACCATAAGTGTTTACATTAGAATCCACTCACCGCTCAAAACGAAAAAGAGTTCTGCAAGCTCAGGAGTCCTCTCATTATAACAGTTTAGATACAATGTAAATAAGAGATTCTTTGTAGCGAGCTTATTACTCCCGGGGCACTGCTCTGTGGCGACCCGCAGTGTTTCTCGAGCGGTGTTTGTTTGGTTTTAAGTGTTGCGTTAAGCGTAGCTGTTTTTAAATAGACTTTTTCCCTTTTTAATACACTGTTGATGTGGAGAATGCTTAGCAGTTATGCAGTTTCATGGTTGGATTGCCAGACTTATTGTTTGGATTTTAAGTATTAATTTAATCAACGCACTAAATGCAGAAACCGCCGCAGATGGTGTTATTCAGTATAGCTGAGAATTCTTGCTTCAGTACAAGCCTGCTGAGTGCACATCACACCACTGTATACCGGACTATCTTCAGTCTTCAGGCGAGGCAGCTCAAATT